>NC_143485.1:54571727-54624522 GCF_027475165.1 Benincasa hispida
TTTTTAAAGTTTTTATTTCTTTCTATTTTATTTTTTTTTAATAAACAACAATTAACCCATTACATTTTTTAAAGTAATATGGTTAAATAAAATGGGAAATCAAAGAGAAACAAAAACTTTTGATTCTTAATGTTTCTTCATGAATTTAATCATCATTATCTTCTTCTTTTTCTTCTTCTTCTTGTCATGATTTTTTGTAATTGAATTTTCCTCATCATCTTAGTAGTCAATAAAATATCTCCACATTTCTTCAACAATTTCACTTTCAATTCTTCCAAATTTGAAGGAACGTCAAAGAACAAATCTTCATTCTTCACTAATTCTTGCCAAATATGTTCTAGGAAAATACTCCACTACATGATTTTGTTTTGTTTTTGTTTTTTATTTTTTATTTTTTTTATTATTTCTCACATACTTTTCAAGTACATACATATTTTTCCAAATATTCTTACCATTATTTGATACGTGAATTCAATTAAATAAAATTATAGTTTATAATTTTCTACATATAAATATTGCACTTAACATAAACAAAAGACTATTATTTATATAATCAACAACCTACAACTATTTTAACAGTCATCAGTTTTATAATAGTTGAAGGTGGTTGTCGAAATTGATTATCAAAAATGATTTTCGCCGGAATTTGTAATCGTAGTTAGTTGTCGAAGCATGGAATTTGTCACATTGAAGGTGGTGTTGGAGTTGGTCGCTGGAGTTTGTTGTCGGAGGTGGTTGTCAGAGCCCAAAATTAGTTGTTGGAGTTGGTCGCGCGAAGGTGGTTGTCGAAGTTGATCCTCAAAGATGGTTTTCACTGGAGTTTGTAGTTGGAGATAGTTGTCAAAGCCCAAAGTTGTTCGCATGAAGGTGGTATTGGAATTAGTAATCGAAGATGGTTGTCAGAGCTCAATGTTGGTCATGTGAAGGTGGTCGTTAAAGTTGATTATCAAAGGTTATGTTTGCCTAGTCAGTGGTAGTTGTCGAAGCCTAAAATTGGTCGCACAAAGGTGGTTGTCTAAGTTGGTCGTGTGAAGGTGGTCATAGGAGTCTGTCACCAAAGTTGTCATCGAAAGTGGTTGCTGGAGTCCAGAGTTGGTTCTTGGAGTATGGCAACGGTAGTCAACAATAGTGACCAATGAGTGGAGCTATTGAAAACATTGGAATAAGGGGGAGTTAGAGTGAGTTGGTAAAATATACCAACTTAAAGAGATTCTAAACAACAAGGATGACCACAAATAAATTCAAAAGATATAATTGATAAAGTGATCAACACAATGACCTTATATAGATGGTACACTAAGAAAAGAAATAAACAATATCATCAAATGATTAACAAACTTCATAACTAACTAATCAATTGAAAATAATGTAAATACATAATGAAAAACATTGTAACATATTAGCTTCAATGAGCTCTCTTCAATGTCACACGATAGAGTTGGAGGTTGCCATAATCGAACAAGAAGATTTGTGAATAGTGAATGAAACTATATTAACTCTAAAGAGGCAAGAGCTAAGCTTCTATATTCTACTTCTGTACTAGATCTGGAAATAACAATTTGTTTCTTTGAGGCCCACTAAATTAGATCCTAAAATAACAAATTTTTACAAGCATGCAATTGTTGATTAAAATTAGTTAAAATGTTTAATGGACATTGATGCATTATTTTATGCGGTGATATAATAAAAGGAAATTGCGATGATGGGAAATGCATTGTGCAACAAGTTTTGTCAGTAGAACCAATGTATAAATCCTGCTAAGTTTTTTAGTAAGTCCAGGGTCAAACTCCGAGACTAAGGAAAACAATATGTGGTAATAATTTTTAAGATGACTTTGCGGTAACCAATAAATCAAAGAGTTGTTGGGTTGTTGTTTGCGGTGTAAAAAGTATGTGGCGGATTTGAGAAAAGATTGATTATGCGGCAAATACACTGAGTATACGGAGGAACAGGTTGAGAAGGTCTTTAGCTAGCGTTTTCCGAGAATGCGTTCAAACTATGCGATCATGCTACACTCGTGCGACAACAAATCATTTTTCAATGCAAATGCGGTAACTCCTAATTCTAGGACGCATGCGATAATGTTCATAGAGCTTATTTCTAAGTCTCTACTTCTTGCCTATGCGATGATGCAAGATGCACACAAAGACAAGGTTACCGCATACAATCATAACCTATCTCTAGGATGCATGTGATGCGTTAATAGCAAAGAGTGTTTATTTCTAAGCTCCTATCTCTTGATTATGCGTTTCTAATCTGACTCTCCCGAGCCTAGATTCTAATCTGAATTTTCCAAGCCTAGATTCTATCCCTAGACTACCCTCCCAAGTATCTTTAATGGACGAATGACACATACATAATACAAGATAATCGCATAGAATGGAGATCCCCAGTTATGCTAGCTAAGTGCTTCTCAACCCATTCGACAGATTTAGCTACTCATGCGTAATAAACATAGAGTGAACAGATATAAAGAAGTAAATTCCATTTCTGTAGATAAGTTCAGAGTACAAAATGACAATGGAAGATAAGGATAGAGAGCCTGGTAGCAATTCCTTGCTTCCCGAGGCTTTTACACTCTTAACTCTATTCTGCTCAAAAGATGTTTCTGCTTTCACAAGAGTTGGCCCTCTCTCTCATTTCGACGCTTCCAACACTCTTCCAAGTTCACCAGAATGATCTCTCAGTACAATCTCACTTCCCTCGCTTCTGCCTTCTAAATAAAAGAAAAACTAAGAACAAGACTACTACTGACTATGGAGAAAATTATCTAACTGTTTGAACTTCTTCACTGAAGGTTGCCTTCGGTATTTATAGAGCTTCGGGGTAAAAGGCTTCTTCTCTCTTATGATTGTACTGATGGGATGGCATTAATTCTTTGTCTGATGCACCGAATATTTGTCACCGAACAGTTGAGTGTACTTGCTACAGTAGTTTGTTAACGGCTTGTCAACTTAATTCGGAATCGACTGTCATCAGCTTTTTGTCCCATCGTGATTTATTACACTTTTCACCTAGATGCGCCCACCAAGTTGTGTCGGCTCTATGCGGTAACCTTCTTGAGTAGATATTTTCGAGTGCACATGACCGTATAGCCTTGTGGTAACGCAATCTTTTGATGCGCTCGGCCATTGATTTCTTTGGATTGCATTTTTCGCCTTGCATCAACGCATATTCTGCACAAAAATACATAAGTTAACTGTTTTAATACAATGGACACATGCGACCGCAATATTATGAACTTAATGCTTTTTGACGTAATCTTATATATTTTTTATCAACCAAACCTGCATTGTTTTATAACTTAGCACTGTAATAACGTGCATTTTTTCTCGTTATCACACTCCCAAATTTAAACAATGCTTGTCCTCAAGCATAAGCTAAAGATTTCCTTTAGAAAGTCGACCACAATCTCTTTTCCTAGATTTGTCAAGGATGCCTTATTCAAATCCTATACACCAAAGTTTACTTAATTTTTATCTAGGTCCCTTCTTAAAATATTTCTAAAATTTAGGGACTGTAAGCTTAACCTTCAAAAAGACTTTACTAGATTCTAGGACATCGCATGATTTTTTTCAAAAAAACTTTTTCACAGGGGTGTTAAATGATTATTTTTTTTTATCCTTGCGTATTTTAGACATTATTTTTTTTTCTGATCTTGCACTGATCAAGTGCCTTGCCTTCGTTTTGGCTTGCCCCCATGTGTATCATGCGGACATCCAACTACGAACAAGGCGCTCTTTCCCAGACTAAACTCATGCCCATTTGGCAGTAGAGTTGCAGTCATTTATTTATGCGTTGATCACGATTCCTACCTTCGTTTTGGCTTGCCCCCACGGGTGTCATGCGGACATCCAACTACGAGTACGATCCGATCGCAACGTTATGATTTTTTTTTTATAAGCAAGGCTAAAAATAGCAAGGTCGAAAATGAATACTGCACCCCCAAATTTAAAATGCGGCAATGTCCTCATTGCCAAAAGATTGAAAGAAGTCATGCGATGTTCTTAGGAAGTTTTGTAAAGGGCCAGTTTGAAAGAAAGCTAGTAGACCACTAACTTCTAGAAATATTTCATGAAGTGACTGTCCTAAAATTAAGTTGACTCTAGTGTATACGAAAAAATAGAAGCATGCACTTCATCATTGGCAAAGAGAAATCATGCGGTGACTTACTAAATTGATCAATGTTAAATGATTGTGACAACCAAAGAGGATGCGGTGATAAAATTTTCAAAATTATGATGCGATAGTGAAAAATTTAGAATAAAGTCAAGGAAAGATACAACCACCAAATTTGCATTGTCGCTCGTATTATTTGTTGGCGCATCCTGCCTTGTGGCATTCTACTTTCTTTGGATTGCAGTGATGAAATTAAGTAGTTGCATCTTCGTGTAACACCTCCGCAATTGTTTACCTCGATTGTAAAGAAAACATTGAGAGGGTCAAATAATCATAAAAAAAAAAAAACAGAGTTAGCAAAATCGTTTACCATGATCATTCAACATGATCGCATTATTATTTTTTCTCTTTTTTTTAAGCAATAAACAAGTATGCGATAACAGATGACAGCAAGAGAGTTCATGAAGCATTGATACGAAACAAAAAGGATATTCAAAAGGATTGCATCCCTGATGAGGTTGAGTCGCATAGTAACTCAGGGACTGCTTATTTCAAGCTGGACTTTTCACGTCCACGGTGGCTTTTTCTTCTTTTCTCGATCTTCCAGAATCTTGACTGCCTTAATTCGGAGCCTTTCCCTATTAATGTTCATCACAATTTCCCCCTTACGCACATCAATTTGAGCATGACCGGTCGAGAGGAATGGTCGTCCCAATATGATGGGCACATCTTCATCCGCCTTATAATCCAAAATGATGAAGTCTGCTGGCAAGATGAATTTGTCAATTGAGATTGTGGCATCTTTCAACTCTCCCTCGGGATGTATTCGGGATCTGTCTGCAATTAAGAGAGTCTCCGTTGTGGGCGTGACTTTTCCCATATTCAATCGTTTGAAGATTAATAGCGGCATTACATTTATACTCGCCCCAAGATCGTAGAGTGCTTGGCCACTGTAGACCCCTTTAATAGAGCATGGTATCGTGAAGATTCCTGGGTCGCAAATTTTTGGTGGGATCATATCATTTTGCATTACTGCTAGTGTCACGATCTTTTCTTCATCATTCTGTTTCTTTATCAATCTTTGTGGGAATGGTGGTAGCTGGACTTTTTCTATCTTGCGTTCTAGAGGTTAAAGGTAGACGCAACTTCTGGGTTCCTCTTCTCGGGCTCTTCTGAATTATGAGTCAACGGGTCCTCGGTGGTTACCGCATTCAAGTTGGTTGCGATGGGTTCCTCCCTTCCTTCCGCGGTCATTGTTTCTCTTAGCAAGAAGACTGCTAAGCATTGTTCCTTCCCCATACCCCCAACGTTGCGGTGGAGCTCAGTTGAGCTTGGCAACGCTCCTTGCGGTCTGTTTTTGTGTTTACTCGCTATCTGTCCTAGCTGAAATTCGAGATTTTCAGATGGACGTTGCTTGACTCTGAAGCACTGATTCGTTCTTCTCAATGTACTGCTTCAGCAAGCTCTCTAAGGATGAAGATTGCGGTGCCTGCAAATTGCTGGCTTGGTTATGCGTTGGACCGTTGGTTCGTGGAAAAAAATCGGGTGGCCCTTCTTTTTGCGTCATTGGTTGAAAGCTTTGTTGTTGATTTTTCCATGCGAAATTGGGGTGGTTTCTCCACCCGGGGTTGTACGTATCGGAATAGGAATTATTCTTTATGAAGCATACTGACTGGGGTTTCCTGGGCATTCTTCCATCGGATGTGCATCTCCACAGATGACACAACTTGCGGTCGTTTGAGCAATTGCGTTGACCTGCCCTTTTTTCGCTCCCGTGCTGTTAATTTCGATGCCTTGTATCAAACTCATCATCGCAATCATTTGGTTCTGAAGGGATGCGATGGCCCCATTGTTCGCGTCATTGTCTCTAATTCTTAATCTTAGACCGCTTTCTCTTCAGTCCTCGTGATTTTTTGAGATGCGATCAAGGATATTCTTGGCCTTCTCATAAGTTTTATCCAGTTGACCTCCAACTGCTGCCGCATTGGCAACGGTCTGCGATGTAGGGGTTAATCCTTGGTAAAAAAATCTCCATCTGTAAGTAGTCTGGTAAGTCGTTATGTGGGCAGTCTCTTACCAACCTCTTAAACCTCGCCCAAGCCTCACTGAGGAATTCATCAGTTTCCTGTTCAAAATTCGTAATTAACTTCCTTCTTCTTGCGTTCTCCATTGAAGGGAAATATTTCTTCATGAACTTTTCCACGACTTGTTCCCAAGAAGTTATCTCTCCTAGTTCGAGAGAATAAGCCCATTTTCTTGCTTGATCGCATAAAGAAAATGGGAACAATGTGAGCCGAACCTCCTCGGGCAAGATATTTGGGAACACAAAAGTGTTACAGATCTCAATAAAGCTCTGAAGGTGGGCGTGGGGGTCTTCACCACGCCTCCCTTCAAACTGTCCAGCAATCTGGATCATCTACAGCATAATCTGTTTCATTTCAAACCTCGATCCATCTAGCGCTGACCTCATGATTCCTGGGGAGAAGTCATATAGGTTAGGCAACGCATAGTCCCGAATGGGTCTATTGTGGTCATTCGCCAGAAGGATGGGGTTGGCCATTATATTGTTTGCGTTTGCGGCTCTTTCTTCCGGTTGTTCCGCCATTTTTGGAGTTCTGTCTTGTTGTTGGCGGTTGTCTCTCAATCTTTGTTGAAACGTTCTTTCAATCTCTGGGTCGTAATTCACCAGAGATTGAAAGCTACAAAGAAATCAGAAAAATTACCGTTAGCACACTAAATTGCCGAAGTCCCCGACAACGGGGCTAAAAACTTGATGCGTTATTTTATACGGTGATATAATGAAAGGAAATTGCGATGATGGGAAATGTGGTTTGGAACAAGTTTTCTAAGTAGAACCCAAGTATAAATCCTGCTGAGTTTTCTGGTAAGTCCAAGGTCGAACTCAGGGACAAAGGAAAACAATATACGGTAATAATTTTTAAGATGACATTGCGGTAACCTAAATCAAAGAGTTTTTGGGTTATTATTTGCGGTGTAAAAAGTATGAGACGAATTTAAGAAAAGATTGAATATACGGCAGATACACTGAGTATACGAAGGAACGGGTTGAGAAGGTCTTTAGCTAGCGTTTCCTGAGAATGCATTCAAACTATGCGATCATGCTATACACATGCTACAGCAAATCATTTTCCAATGCAAATGCGGTAACTCCTAATTCTAGGACGCATGCGATGAATGCGATAATGTCCATAGAGCTTATTCCTAAGTCTCTACTTCTTGCCTATGCGATGATGCAAGATGCACAAAAGACAAGGTGACCACATACAATAATAACCTATCTCTCGGATGCATGTGATGCGTTAATAGCAAACATTACTTATTCCTAAGCTTCTATCTATTGATTATGTATTTCTAATCTGACTCTCCCGAGCCTAGATTCTAACCTGACTTTTCTAAGCCTAGATTCTATCCTTAGACTACCCTTCCGAGTATCTCTAATGGACGAATGACGCATACATAATACAAGATAATCTCATAGATCGAAGATCCCGAGTTATGCTAGCTAAGTGCTTCTTAACCCATACGACAGATTTAGCTACTCATGCGTAATAAACAGAGAGTGAAAAGATATAAAGAAGTAAATTCCATTTCTATAGATAAGTTTAGAGTACAAAATTAAAATGGAAGATAAGGATAGAGAGCCCCGTAGCAATTCCTTGCTTCCTGAGGGTTCTACACTATTAACTCTATTCTGCTCAAAAGATGTTCCTGCTTCCATAGGAGTTGGCCCTCTCTCTGATTTTGACACTTCTGGCACTCTTCCAAGTTCATCGGAACAATCTCTGAGTACAATCTCACTTCCCTCGTTTCCGCCTTCTAAATAAAAGAAAAACTAAGAACAAGGCTACTACTAACTATGGAGAAAATTATCTAACTGTCCGAACTCCTTCACTGAAGGTTGCCTTCGGTATTTATAGAGCTTCGGCGTGAAAGGATTCTTCTCTCTTATGATTGTACTGATGAGATGACGTTAATTCTCTGTCTGATGTGTCGAATATTTGTCACCGAAAAGTTGAGTGTACTTGTTACAGTAGTTCGTTAACGGCTTGTCAACTTAATTCGGAATCCACTATCATTAGCTTTCTGTCCCATCGTGATTTATTACGCTTTTCACCTGGATGCACCCACCAAGTTGCGTCGGTTCTATGCGGCAACCTTCTTGAGCAGATATTTGCGAGCGGATATGACAGCATAGCCTTGCGGTAATGCAATCTTTTGATGCGCTCAGTCGTTGATTTCTTTGGATTGCATTTTTCATGTTGCGTTAACGCATATTCTGCACAAAAACACATAAGTTAACTGTTTTAATGCGATGGACGCATGTGACCGCAATATTGTGAAGTTAATGCTTTTTGGATGTAATCTTGTATATTTTTTTCAACGCAAACCTGCATTGTTTTATAACTTAGCACTGTAATAACGTGCATTTCTGCCCGTTATCAAACATTAATCAAAATTTTTAACTATCCAATGTAAGTGTTACTTTTGGGCGAACTTAAACAATCACTTAGTCAAAATAATTAACCGTATTTTTCTAAGTTAAATTAACCCTAGGTAAAACACTTAGTGGGAGGAAAATAGGGTATATGATACTTCATTTTTCCTTTTTATGTTTTTCCCTCATAGTTCACACTGTGAGATCTATACTTGACCTCGAGACACCTTTGCTTGTGTCCCCCTACGGGTGGTATTTGTATAGGTTAATATCAACGTGAATGGGGGGAGTGTTTATAGTAACTAGGAGCGAGACGCGTGTCAACACATTCCACAGTCTCTCTCATTAGTTTGTTGTAAATTTTCATGCTCGACCTCGGGGCACCTTTGCTTGTGTCCCCCTACGGATGGAGTTTGCATGACTCTTTACTCAAACTCCAGAAATGGATAGGGTTGTTTTAGTTTTTGCCCAAATCGATTTTTCCTTACTGTTGGCTCATTGCGGCAGAACTCTAGAATCTAAAACAAAGGGTTACACTTATAAGAAAATGTTAAGCTATTTAACAAAGGGCCATCTAAAATGTTAAGCTTGTTAGTCAATCTAAAACGTTACTAATAAATTTACAAAGACCCTTACGACAGGTGTTTGAGGGTCACCTACAGAGTATGGGTCTACAGGACATACCACATCTAGTCTAAGGCAAGTGGGAGATTTTGTACTTGGTGTGTTTTATGACCTAGTTTCTTCTTTTGTGTACTTTTGTATTAGTATGACTTTATGATGTACACCCACTAGCTTTAGGACAAGTGAGAGATTTTTGGGTTGATTCCTTAAATCTCGTGAGTCGTGTAGTTTGTAATTGTAATGTACAAACAATTTATATAGAACACTCATGTTCACATGTCTCTACATGAATGATCAGGATCAGGATCAGATCATTCGTAGTGTCACTTACATTCACTATTAACAAAGCCGTGAGGGCCTTTGTAAATTAGCAATGTTGTGCACTAAAACCATCTGCATGATGATCACGTCCCCTCAATGCACAGTCTCTTGAATGAGATAATACTTCCGTTCTATGTGCTTCCCGTGTTTGTGAACCCTAGGCTTTCGAGAATTAACCATAGCACCATTATTATCACAATAAAGGATGATGGGTTTAGACATGTCTGGAACCACTTCAAGATAAGTCAGGAACTTCTGGAGCCACACAGCTTAATTTACTCAACGTCCATAGTGAAGTCAACAATGCACCCTTGTATGGTGCTCCTTCAGACTACTACCCCTCCGTTAAGAGTGAACACTGATCTTGATGTGAATTTCCTGAAATTCTTATCAATCTGAAAATCAAAATCCATGTATTCTGTAAAGATCAAATCCTTAAAACCATACACGAGCATATAGTCTCTCGTTCTTCGAAGATACTTGAGGATATTCTTAACGGCGGTCTGATGATCAAATCCTGGATTAGACTGATATCTACTGACTATTCCCAGTGAACAGTAGATATCAGGTCTAGTACATAACATCGCATACATCAGGCTACCAACTGTCGATCCATAGAGGATTCGTCTCATTTCCTCAACTTCTTGAGGTGTATATGGACATTGTTCCTTGGATAAAATAATTTCATGCCTGAAAGGGAGCAAGTCTCTCTTGGAGTTATGCATACAAAATTTGACAAGCACCTTGGCAATGTGTGATGCCCGAGACAAGGTGAGTGTTTTGTTCTTTCGATCTTTAAAGACCTGAATGCCCAAGACAAATTGAGTCTGTCCCAAATCTTTCATTTGGAATTGGGTTGCTAGCTAATTTTTAATTTGAGTCAGTAAACCTATATCATTCTCAATAAGTAGGATATCGTCTACATACAAAACAAGAAAAGCTATTGAACTATTGATGATTCTTTTATAAACACAAGGTTCATCAACATTCTAATCAAAGGCATAAAGTTTGATCGTAATATCAAATCTTATATTCCATGATTGAGAAGTTTGTTTCAACCCATAAATAGGCCGATTAAGCCTGCAAACCTTTTGCTCTTAACCTTGGGTTATGAATTCCTAAGGCTACTCCATATATATGGTCTCCTCAAGATTGTCATTCAGAAAAGTAGTCTTGACGTCCATTTGCCAAATCTTATAGTCATAATATGAGGCAATGGATAGGAGTATCCAGATAGACTTCAACATGGAAATAGATGAGAGAGTATCCCCATAGTCGACTCCCTCAACTTGAGTATAACCCTTTTCCACAAGTCTAGCCTTGAAGATTTACACCTCCCCATCAGCACCCCATTTTTATTTGTAGATCCATTTGCAACCTATAAGTCTGACCCCATCAGGTTGATCTACAAGTTCCTTAACTAAATTGAAGTACATAACTCCATTTCGAGATTCATAGCTTTGTTCCATTCATATTTGTCAACATCCTCTATTTCCTTCTTGTAAGACAATGAATCCCTAACATCTTCGTCTGTTACATAGCTAGGGTTCTATTAAACCCATGTAACAAATAAGCAGGTTCGTAACCCTTCCACTATGTTGAGGGTCCCTCAACGTTTAAGGTGGATTTGACCTACTAAACAAATCAACTTCAACAACTTTTGTTGAGGTATTGGGCTCTTCAACAACTCTTGTTGAAGGTTCAATAGTTTCACTGGATAGTTAATTTAACATTAACTTACTACGAGGCTTATGCTCCCTTATGTGGTCCTCTTCTAAGAAGGTAGCATTTATCAACACAAATACTTTATTATATTAGGATCGTAGAAGTAACCACCCCTCTTTCCTTTACGGTAACCTACAAATGGGCACAATTTTGAACGAGATTCCAATTTCGTAGGACTTTCCTCAAGCACATGTGCTAGGCAACCCCAGATCCTGAAATCACATAAATTACCTTTATGATTATTCCATAATTCCAAAGATGTTCCAGTAACACTTTTGGATAAAACACAGTTCAAAATGTAAGTTGCAGTCTGTAGTGCATAACCCCAAAATGAGTCAGATAAGGAAGCATAACTCATTATAAACCGAACCATGTCCGACAGGATTTGATTTCTCCATTTTTATACACCATTTTGCTAAGGAGTACCAGGTTTCGAGAGTTGGGATACAATTTCACGTTCTATCAAATAGCCTTGAAATTTTAGATCCATATACTCTCCACCTTGATTAGAACGAAGTGTTTTAATTGTTTTATTTAATGTATTTTCAACTTCAGACTTGTACTCCTTGAACTTTTCAAGAGCTTCAAACTTATGTTGCATTAAATAAACATACTCATATATGGAATAATCATCAGTGAAAGTGATTTCAAATCCTCTTCTTGCTGTAACATTCATCGAACTGTAGAGGTCTGAATGTACAAGTTCTAAGGGTTCTTTGACCTTATGACTTTTTCCAATAAAAGATCTTTTAGTCATTTTGCCTTCAAGGCATAACTCACACACAGGTAAATAATTTTTTTTTCTAACTCACTTAGAAGTCCATTCTTGACCAGTCTCTCAATCCAATTGAGATTTATGTTTCCTAATCTTAGGTGCCAAAGATGGACATTTTCTTTACGAGAAATTTTCAATCTTTTATTCTGAGTTACTGGAGTTTTAAATAGTTCAGTATTTAGGAGAGCTTTTATTGCTAACGATCTTAGTACATAAAGATTATCTTCGAGATTTACAGAACAAAGATATACTCCATTTTTTTCTTAAACAAACACTCTATTTACATTAAAAGATAAAAAGTAGTTCTGTTCAAGCAAACATTTTACAGAAATCATGTTCCTTTTCAAGCCTGGAACCATATATACATTATTTAATAAAATATATGATTTATGTAAGAAAAGTTGAAGTCCCCCCACTACTGTAGCTCAGACGACGTGCCCAGTTCCAGCATGCATCATCATCTCCCCGACC
Source organism: Benincasa hispida (assembly GCF_027475165.1). Lineage (NCBI taxonomy): Eukaryota > Viridiplantae > Streptophyta > Magnoliopsida > Cucurbitales > Cucurbitaceae > Benincasa > Benincasa hispida. Next base: position 54,584,219 of record NC_143485.1, read on the forward strand.
TCTAGTTGTCGCCAGGAACTAATCCCCTGCAATAAAGAACAAACATGGTTAGTGGCGCCTGAATCTATTATCTAAGTTGAATAATCATTCTTCACAAAGCAAGTTTCCAATACATGTAAATCGTATTTACCTTGTTTGGCCTTATTCTTTTCCTCGAAGTTCTTGGGACAATTTCTTCTCCAATATCTCTCTTGGTTGCAATGGAAACAAATTTTGTTTGCAACATGGCCTTCTTTTCCTTTTGGATAGAAAGCTGGTGGGTTAGCTTTCCTCTTTCCACTTTTCCTCTTCTTCCAATTTTTGGTGTTGGAAGAGGAAAGCTCAGACATAGTTCCAAAGGTCGAACCTGTAAAGAACATTTTGGAGTACGAGGCAACATTTGCCTCACCCTTCTATTCCTTGTCTTCTGTCAAGGATTGGAAAGTCCGCAGCTCATTGAGCAAAGTGGTCAGGTTGTAGTCAATCCTGTTCATAACAGCATCGCTATAAAACTATAGGAGTCTTTCAGGAAAAGTTTCTAGGATGAAACTAACATGAATGGTCTCATCAATGACCGACCCATTCATCTCAGCAACATTAAAATGGACCATCATGTTAAGAATGTGTTCTTGAACAGAGGCACCCTCTTGCATCTGGGCATTGAAGATGAATTTAAGAGCGTCATGCCTGAGTTGAGTGAACGGTTGTCCGAACATTCCCTGTAGGGACTTCATGATCTCATAGGCAATGAGCATGGGCTCATGCTTTTTGGCCAAGACTTAGAAGAGCTTGCCAATATATACGCTCATGCCTTTTCTTTTGCCCATACCAAAGGCTCGTATGCCTCCTGAACGTTTCGAGTGGAATTTTGAACTAGGACTAGAGGACATTCCACTACCAGGACAAACCTTAAGTCATCGACGATCAGAACTATACTGATTGTGTTTTTTCAGGTGATGTAATTAAATTACCATTTTATTATAGTATCCAGCTATGTTTTCTTTTTTGTTTTTTAGTCATATTAAAATGGGCTCTGTTTTACTCTGGAGATAAATTCATGAATACACAAACATGCTTGCTTGGAGATAAAATGATACAAAGTAAACTTTTCTAATGATAAAGTTTCAACTTGCAAATAATGGAGTGATTATTCCATATAAATGTTACTCCTTATTCTTCCTTAACGAAGTTTATTACAGTTTGATTCATTTACCTTGAAAAAAAAATTCTAATATTTCCAGTTATATCCACATAAATTTTAAATCTTTTTTTTCATGCCAAACAATTAATTGATCTGTTTCTTATGTCTTTAGGACTGTTTGGGGCACTGAAGATATGATGTTTGAAATTTATATGTTTATGTTTGGAGTGCAGAGTTGGGTTCATAAGTTGAGGGTATTTTTGAATTCTAAATAATATGCTTTTATGATTACTATTTTTGTTTTGAAACTTTACCCATCTTTGTTTGAATAAAATATGGATTGCAATTTTTTTCTTTTATTTTTTAAAATTTTTCTTTCTTTCTACTCCTTATTCTTCCTTAACGAAGTTTATTACAGTTTGATTCATTTACCTTGAAAAAAAATTCTGATATTTCCAGTTATATCCACATAAATTTTAAATGTTTTTTTTCATGCCAAACAATTAATTGATCTGTTTCTTATGTCTTTAGGACTGTTTGGGGCACTGAAGATATGATGTTTGAAATTTATATGTTTGTGTTTGGAGTGCAGAGTTGGGTTCATAAGTTGAGGGTATTTTTGAATTCTAAATAATATGCTTTTATGATTACTATTTTTGTTTTGAAACTTTACCCATCTTTGTTTGAATAAAATATGGATTGCAATTTTTTTCTTTTATTTTTTAAAATTTTTCTTTCTTTCATTTTTTAATAAACAACAATTAACTTATTACATTTTTTAAAGTAATATGGTTAAAAAAAATGGAAAATCAAAGAGAAACAAAAACTTTTGATTCTTAATGTTTCTTCATGAATTTAATCATCATTATCTTCTTCTTCTTTTTCATCTTTCCGTCATGAATTTTTTGTAATTGAATTTTCCTCATCATCTTAGTAGTCAATAAAATGTCACCACATTTCTTCAACAATTTCACTTTCAATTCTTCCAAATTTGAAGGATCATCGAAGAACAAATCTTCATTCTTCACTAATTTTTGTCAAATATGTTCTAGGAAAAAAATCTCCACTTCATGATTTTTTTTTTTTGTTTTTTTTTTTATATTTGTCACATACTTTTCAAGTACATACATATTTTTCCAAATATTCTTAACATTGTTTGGTACGTGAATTCAATTAAATAAAATTATCTTTTTTATAATTTTCTACATATAAATATTGCACATAACATAAACAAAAGACTATTATTTATATAATCAACAACCTATAACATATTTTAACAGTCATCGGTTTTATAATAGTCGAAGGTGGTTGTCGAAATTGATTATCAAAGATGATTTTTGCCGGAGTTTGTGGTCTTAGGTGGTTGTCGAAGCATAGAATTGGTCATATTGAAGGTGGTATTGGAGTTGGTCATCAGAGTTTGTTATCGGAGGTGGTTGTCGGAGTCCAAAATTAGTTGTCGGAGTTTGTTGCACGAAGGTGGTCGTCGAAGTTAATCATCGAATATGGTTTTCATTGGAGTTTGTAGTTAGAGATAGTTGTCACAACTCAAAGTTGTTCGCATGAAGGTGGTATTGGAATTAGTCGTCAAAGATGGTTGTCAGAGCTCAATGTTGGTCACGTGAAGGTGGACGTTAAAGTTGATTATCAAAAGTTATATTTGTGTAGTCTGTGGTAGCTGTCGAAGCCTAAAATTGGTCGTATGAAGGTAGTTGTTTGAGTTGGTCGCGTGAAGGTGGTCATAGGAGTCCGTCACCAAAGTTACGATCAAAAGTGGTTGTCGAAGTCTTGAGTTGGTTCCCGGAGTATGGCAATGGTAGTCACCAATTGTGATCGATGGGTGGAGCTATTGAAAACATTAGAAAAAGGGAGAGTTGGAGTGAGTTGGTAAAATATACCAACTTAAAGAGTTTCTAAACAACAGGGATGACCACAAATAAATTCAAACTATATAATTGATATAGTGATCAACACAATGGCCTTATATAGATGGCACAATGTGAAAAGAAATAAACAATATTAATAAATGATTAACAGACTTCACAACTAATTAATCAGTTGAAAATAATATAAAATACATAATGAAAAACATTAAAACAGATTAGCTTCAATGAGCTCTCTTAATATCCCCCTCAAGCCCATGTGTTGTGAAGAACAGATATTGAGCTTGTCTCTTAATGGATGACATGACGTAGGTGATAACGGTTTTGAGAAGACATCTATGATCTGAGCACTAGCTGAAGATGTTGTATTCTGATTTTCTTTTGTTGAACAATGTATTGGACAAAATAAATGTCAATTTCAACATTTTTTTTACGAGAATGAAGAATTGGATTTTCACTTAAGTGTATCACACTAAGATTGTCACACCATAGAGTTGGAGGTTGGCATTATCGAACATGAAGATCTGTGAATAGCGAATGTAATCATATTAACTCTAGAGAGGCAAGAGCTAAACTTCTACATTCCACTCCTGTTCTAGATCTGGAAATAATAGTTTGTTTCTTTGAGGCTCATTGAATTACATCTTGAAATAACAATTTCCTACAAGCATGCGATTGTTGATTAAAATTTGTTAAAATGTTTAATGAATATTAATAAAAATTGTTAACTATACAAAGTAAGTGTTACTTTTGGGCAAACTTAAATAATCACTTAGTAAAAATAATTAGCCCTATTTTTCTAAGTTAAATTAACCCTAGGTAAAACACTCAGTAGAAGGAAAATGGGGTATATGATACTTCATTTTCTCTTTTCACGTTTTTCCCTCATAGTTCACACCGTGAGACCTATACTTGGCCTCTAGGCACCTTTGCCTTTGTCCCCCCACGGGTGGTTTTTGTATAGGTCAATATCAAGGTGAATGGAGAGAGTATTTATAGTAAGTAGGAGCGAGATGTGTGTCAACATATCCCACGGTCTCTCTCATTAGTTTGTACTAAATTTTCATGCTCAGCCTCGAGGCATCTTTGCTTGTGTCCCCCTACGGATGACATTTGCATGACTCTTTACTCAAACTCTAGAAATGGATAGGATTGCTTTAGTTTTTGCCCCAATCAATTTTTTCCTACAGTTGACTCATTTGGACCGAACAATGGTGACTAATATTTATAGGAACAAGGAGTTGTTCTGTATATTGGTCGAGATGGTATCATTTTAGTGAAAGGGTACCTAATCACTCTACAGTGGCTTTTACCATTTGATAACTTGTAAGAAATTCAAGTTATTGTATTTGTTCTATGTGAAAAATAAGAGAAAGGAATGAAGTTTTGACATTCTTTACCTAAGAATTTATACAATAAATGGAGTATGCGATCACACTCTCTTAATATCTAACATATTTAAATTTCGGACTAATATTGCTATCTTTATGCAGAATACCCTTTAGCACAACCAGATGAACGCACGATCGCATAAGCCAAACGAACTACTAAAAAAGCGGATGATCGCATTACTATAAGCGATGAAGCTTGACATGACGTAGGCGATGGGAATCAAATCACAAACTGCATTGGTAGCCGACAAGAGAACCTTGTGAAGATTCAATTAACCCCTGACACGTTATAGATGGCGCGATAGGATATGGAATTTAATAAGCCCCATCAATGCAATCATGAGAAAAGTAAGATAAAAATAAAGAAGAAAAGCATCCTCGAACGCCTAGAAATACCCATGAAGTTTTCATACAAAAAGAGTAATAGTGGGAGATGAGAAAATTCTAAGAGGAAACTCTGCTAAAAAACCTTCCTGTATTTCCATAGAAATTCCCTAGTGAGAGCTTAGGATTGTTGTGAGAGAGGAAGAAGGATACCACTGTTTAATGTTCTAAGTGAAGCGGTCATCAAAACGAGCCATAGGGAGCAAGGAATTACAGACCACGGCTTGATTCTATACTCTTTTCGTTTCCTTTGTGTATTTGCATTGTACTTTCTTTATTGAAAAATTCAGACTTTGCAATATGAATACATGTTCATCTTATCTTTTATCCATCGTTTCCATCAATATCATGCATAATTAAATTGCCAAATGGGTTGAGAAGTGTGCAGCTGACACTACTAAACAACAAGAAGATCAGGCGATCAACTTGTCTTATGCATGCTTATATGACTTGCTTGAATCAATTGAGAGATTGTTCTAAGTAAATTTAATCTAAGTTTGAAAGACCTTAGATTTGGATCTCATAATATATATATATACATATATATATATATATTAGAGATAAGTATATCCTATGCACATTGCACTCATCGCATGCATCTTAGAAATAAGATAATGTGGGTAGATACATCGAGAAGTGATGGACGTAACATTGAGTGCATCGCTTGATCGCATAATCCACTTAGTTGTTTAAGAAGTGTTAATGATAATTCTTCTTAACCCTTTTATCATATATTTGTCATTAAATTCACACTGCTTCATTTAGACACAATTTTCATCGCATAATAATTAGATTTAAAATAGCTAATTCACTCAACCATTTTGAACATTTTAATTTTCATTACGATCATATCTTTAGTTTCACCGCATGTTACCAAGCAATCCCTGCATTCGACCCTAGACACACGGGACTCTGGTTGATTTTTTACTTGGGTTCGACTAGATAAAACTAAGTGTTAAACCACAATAGTCTTATCAATCCATCACATGTTATTAATGCATCACCCTGGCTCACTGAAACATCATTGCAAAATAGATGTGACATAGGGTGCATTCAATTATTTTGTTAAATCTATTGGTTTTTCCAAAATGGGTAATGGATGGATTACTAGTATAAATAAATTGTATGTTTAAGCATTTTTCAACATGCTCGTTGCCGACAAATTAACTGGCGATAATTACATCACCTGAAAAAACACAATCAATATAGTTCTGATCATCGATGACTTAAGATTTTTCCTGGTGGAGGAATGTTCTCTAGTCCCAGCATAAAATGCCACTCAAAACGTTCAAAAGGCATACGAGCGTTAGGTACGGGTAAGTGAAAAGGCCCAAGGGTATATCCTGGAGAAGATACTGAAGAGATGCGAAGAGACGAATCTAGTGCTCAATTGGAAAAAATGCCATTTCATGGTAAAGGAGGGCATAGTGTTGAGGCACAAGGTGTCCCGGGACGGGTTGGAGTTGGATAAAGCAAAAATCGAAGCAATTGAAAAACTTCTACCTCCAATAAGCGTGAAGGCTGTACGAAGTTTCTTGGGGCATGCTGGATTCTACAGACGCTTTGTCAAAGACTTCTAAAAAATAACACGACCACTGAATGCGTTGTTGGAGGCTGACAGAAAATTTGATTTTGACGACAATTACCGCAATGCATTCAGATGGGTTCTCCTCCTTCAAGAATGTGACATAGAAATAATTGATCGCAAGGGGAACGGAGAACCAAGTTGCAGATCACTTGTCCAGATTGGAAAATCCTGAGGTTGACTGCAGATCACTTGTCCAGATTGGAAAACCCAGATGAGCAGCTATTTCACATTGAAGAACTGCCATGGTACGCTGACATAGTCAACTATTTGGTTTGCAAAAAATTTCCAGAGGATTATTCCTACCACCAACAGAGGAAGCTCAAGCACGAATGCAGATTATATTTATGGGACGAGCTGAATCTGTATAAAAAGGGGGCAGACAAGATTCTGTGACTATGCGTACCAAATGCTGCTCAACAACGCATATTATCACAATGCCATGACTCACCATATGGTGGGCACTTTGGAGGACAGCACACCGCAGCTAAGGTTTTATAGAGAGGATTCTCTTGGCCAACATTGTTTAAGGATGCAGCTGACTACGCCAGGAAGTGTGATTGGTGTCAACGCACAGGTAACATTTCATGGAAACATGCAATGTCGATGAACACCATCTTGGAGCTTGAATTGTTCGATGTGTGGGGTATTGATTTCATGGGACCATTCCCTCTCTCGAATGGTAAACAGTATGTTTTATTAGCCGTCGACTATGTATCTAAGTGAGTAGAGACAGTGGCACACCGCAAACAATGCGGCGATAGTCTCTCAATTCCTGAAGAAGAATATTTTTCACTCGTTTTGGCACCCCACGTGCCATAATAAGTGATGAGGGGTCTCACTTTGTCAATCATACTGTTAAGGAGCTGCTGCAAAAATATAACATTCTCCACAAAGTGTCCACCGCATACTATCCGCAGACGAATGGTCAGACCGAGATGTCCAATCGAGAGATTAAGCTGATACTAGAGAAGGTAGTAAGGCCTTCACGAACAGATTGGGCAACAAAGCTCGACGATGCATTTGGGCATACCGGACTACATTTAAAACACCTATAGGTATGTCACCATATGCGTTGGTATTTGGTAAGGCATGTCATTTGCCTCTGAAGCTGGAATACAAGGCATTGTGGGCGGTGAAGAAATTAAACCTTGATCTGAAGAAAGCAGGAGAAGCGAGAAAACTTCAACTGGTCGAGCTAGAAGGATGGAGGATTAACGCATATGAGAACGCAAAAATTTACAAGGAGCACACAAAGCGCTGGCACAAAAAACACATATGTGGTAAGAACCTCCAAGTCGAGCAAAGGGTCTTATTATTCAATTCACGACTACGACTTTTCCCTGAAAAATTAAAATCGTGCTGGTCCGGACCCTTCATCATTAAAGAAATATTCCAAGATGGTGCGGTGGAGCTGATCACTGAGGATGGAAGCCACACATTTAAGGTTAATGGACAGCGAATTAAGGCATATTGCAGAGGTGATTTTCAGCCAGAAAAGACCTCTGTGGATCTGAAAAACCCAGAAAAGACATCATTTGGGGCGCAAGTCTTCTGAAGTATCCTTTGTTTGGTTCCTGAACTCTCATTTCTTCAACTCTTTAATCATTATTTATCTATCTGCATTTTACTTATTACTACTTCATCTAAAAAAAAAAAGTCACGATCGTACTAAACGATTGCGTTAAATGATTTTGTTTAAAATAAGTTGACCCTCTCAATTTTTTCTATGCAAACGATCGAGGCACAGGATTGCGGAGGTGTTTCATGAATAAGCAACTCATCTTATTCCATCACCGCAATCCAAAGAAAATAGATCGCCGCAAAGAAGGATGCGTCAATACACAATGCGGGCGACAGCGCAAATTTTCGGGTTGTATTCTTCCTTCATTTTTTTCAAATTTCGCACTATCGCATCACATTTTAGTTTTAAAAGTTCTATCACCACATCCTCTTTGATTACCGCAATCATTTAATATTGATAAATTTAGTGAGTTACCGCATGCTGTCTCTTTACCAATTATGATTTCAATGATGAAAAACATACTTCTATTTCTTTCGTATATACTAGAGTCAACTTAACTTTAAGATAGTCACCTCGTGAAATATTTCTAGAAGTTAGGGGTTTGTTAGCTTTCTTTCAAACTCTCTTTACGAAGCTTTCTAAGAACATCACATGACTTATTTCAATCTTTTGGTAATGAGGACATTGCCGCATTTTAAATTTGGGGTGAGGTATTTATTTTCGACCTTAATATTTTGAAAAAAAAAATTAGAATAACAACTCCACTGTCAACGCAATGGGAAACCCATGTTGATAAGAGTTAAGTTGTGAAGGGCACTTACCCATAGTTGGATGTCCGCATGACACACGTGGGAGCAAGCCAAAACGAAAGTAAGTCACCAGGATCAACACATAAATAAATGACCGCAACTCCGTTGCCAAGTAGGTATGAGTTTAGTCTGAGGAAGAGCGCATTGTTCGTAGTTGGATGTCTGTATGACACACGTGGGGGCAAGCCAAAACGAAGGCAATGCACTTGGATCAGCGCAAGGTCAGAAGAAAAATAATAATAATAATAAATATAATAAAGTCAAGAAATATGCAAGGATAAAAAAAATCAATCGACACCCTGGTGGAAAAGTTTTCTTTTTGAAATAAATCATGCGATGTCCAGGAAGTTAGTAAAGTCATTTTGAAGGTTAAGCTTACGGTCCCTAGGTCTTAGAAATGTTTTAAGAGGAGACTTGAATAAGACTTAAGGAAATTTTGGTATATAGGATTTGAATGGAGTATCCTTGAGAAAACTAGGAAAAGAACATTGCGGTCGACTTGCTAAAGGAAATCTTTAGCTTATGCTTGAGGACAAGCATTGTTTAAATTTGAAGGTGTGATAATAGGCAGAAATGTATGTTATCATAGTGCTAAGTTCTTAAAAAATGTTGGCTTGCATTGATAAAACATGTTAAATTGCGTCCAAAAAGCATCAAATTCATAATATTGCGGTCGCATGCGATCATCACATAGAAATAGTGACTTTTTGTGTTTTTATGCAGAATATCCGTTGACGCAAGGCGGAAATTGCAATCATAGGAAATCATTGGTCGAGCGCAGCATTACTGCAAGGCTTTGTGGTGATTGTGTTTGCAAACATTTGCTTAAGAAGGATTGCCGCATCCTGGTCAGCGCAACTTGATGGGCATATCTGGGTGAAAGGCACAATTAATCACGCTGGGACAAAAAGCTGATGACGGGGAAATCTGAATTACGCTGACAGCCGCTAATAATAACAAGTACATTCAGCTTTTCGGTAAAAAATATTTGGCGCATCGGTCAGGGAATTAAAGCCATCCCATCCGAGCAATCATAAGAGAGAAGATGCCTTCACCCCGAAGCTCTATAAATACCAGAGGCATCCTTCAGAAAAGGGGTTAACCAGTTCGACGAGTTCACAGTTCTGTTGACAGTTTAGCCTAGTTCTTAGATTTTCTTTTACTTTAAGGCAGACGCGAGAGAATAAGGTTATGCTGATAGATCGTTCCGGTAAGCTTGGGAGAGCGTCGGAAGTTTCAAGGATAGAGAGAGGGCCGATGCCTGTGGAAGTAGGAATATCTTTTGAACCGAGTAGAGATTGACAGTGTAAAAGCCTCGGTCAGCAAGGAATTGTTATCAGGCTCTCTACCTTTATCTTCCATTATTATTTTGTACTCAACTCATTTATACGAATGGAATTTCTTTCTCTATATCTGTTCACTCTCTGCTATTTACGCATGAGTAAATCTGTTGAATGGGTTGAGAAGTATTTAGCTAGCATAATTGGGAATCTTCATTCTATGCGATTATCTTGTATTATGTATACTTCATTCATCCATTAGAGATACTCGGGAGGGTAGTTTAAGGATAAGATCTAGGCTTGGGAAAGTCAGGTTAGAATCTAGGCTCGAGAGAGTCAGATTAGAACGCATAATCAAGAGATAGAAGCTTAGGAATAAGCATTGTTTGCTATCAACGCATCGCATGCATCCTAGAGATAGGATATGATTTTGTGCAGTCACCTTGCCTTTATGCATCTTGCATCATCGCATAGGACAAGAGTAGAGACTTAGACATAAGCTCTATGGACACTTTTGCATTCAACACATGTGTCCTAGACTTAGGAGCATCGCATTTGCATTGGAAAATGACTTGTTGTGCATGGTTGCAGCATGATCGCATAGTCTGACGCATTGCCAAGTAACGCTAGCTGAAGACTCTCTCAACTCGTTCACCCGCATACTCATTGCATCTATCACGCAATCCGACTTTTCTCAAATCCGCCACATTTACTTATTTTTCATCACCGCAAATAACAACCTCAACAACTATTGATTTATTTGGTTACCGCAAAATTTTCCTAAAAATTACCAACGCAACCTATTTTCACAAGTCCTTGAGTTCGACCTTGGACTTACCAGGAAACTTAGTGGAATTTACTCTTGGATTCCGCTGAGGAAACTTGAGTGCTCAACACAATTTTCACCATCACATTTCATCCACAATTTCACTTCATAAAATAACGCATCAGGGACATAGCCTTGCAAGATGGAGTTCACGCCTACCCGATTTAGGGATAGAAGAAAGGTTGTCCTCTCAAGTACTGAATTCAGGTTTTGAACAAGGGGCCCCACCCTCTCACTGGGCTGAGAGAGTTTGGTTTGGTGATTGGATCACAAACCAGCTATTCATTAAAGGATCAATAGGGACTTGAGGAATAAGACGTAATCTTGGGGGTAGAATAGATATTTGACCCAGCCGTTATTACGAACAACCTGTAAAGGGTCGACGTGCTGATTATGGTTAAATCATGTGGACATAATATATCTACAGTGAGGTGAGTGCAACTACGGGCTTTAGTGGAATGAATCATTAGTTAACGAATGGAGATTAATCTGGTCTAATGAGTTTAGCCAATTAATCTCGGGTCATTGGAGCCCATGATCTGTAGGTCCGCGAGGCCCCCCTACTAGCTCGTAACGGACTAGCTCTAGAATAGCGTGATAAGTTAATTTGAAACGTTCAAATTAGAATTTAGGGAATTAATAATTATACAAGATATAATTATGTTTAATTTTAGAATTAAATGGTATAGGAAAATTTATATATTTAAATATGATTTAAATATATAAAGATGGATATGTGTTAAAATTAATTTAATATTTGATACTAAATTAATTAAGTTTTATTTATTAATTAATTAATTTATGAAAATAATTAATTTTTTCTTTTTTAAAATCAAATAGATTTATTAGATAAAATTGAATAAGAAAACAAAAACACATTTAAATGGAAAAATGGATTTTTCCATGATCCATCACTTAACTAGCTCACTCATGAAGCAACCATTTTGGCCTTGTCTTCTCCAAGCATGAGCTGCAACACATGCAATTCTTCTCCTTGCATGTTGATCTGCAATACAATGAGAAGATTGGAGTAAAAATCGGGCATGCAATCAAGAGAAAAACTAGTTTGAAGAAAAGTTCTTCAACCTTGTTGCAGCAGTGAGCTTTTCTTCTTCATCCCTTGATTCAAGCTTGTTTTGAGTCCCACAACTCAATCTAGAGCACCAAGAGAATAGTGGGGAAGATATTGAGTGGTTTGTAATAAGATATGGAGAAGATTGCAGCTGGAGAAGAAGCTTTGAAGAAGTTCTACAAGAGGTATGTCTTGAAACCCATTTTCCTGAAGAAGCATGCATTATATTATGCCAAAATTAGTAAATTTGAATGCTTAGATGATCATTGTGCTTCCACTGCAATTGATACAATCCTACAATTGGTATCAGAGAATCAAATAAGCATTCAATTCGGTTTAATTTTGGTTTGGTGGGTGTTTTATATGAGAAATATGAAACTGATGTACTGATATGGTTTTCTGAGTTTTGGTTGTTTAATTCTCATTAATTTCTCATTTAAATTTTTAATTGGCTCTTGCTTGATGAGCTTTAATGTGTTCTCAAGAGTCTGTAATTTATTTGGAGTCATTAGAGTATAAATTAAGTTATAATTCGAAAAAACAAGCAAAGAGGCCGAGTTGCAGTTCCATAAAATTCAGCCTCTATTCTTGTTGTCGCTAAGGTTCCAGTTGCTAAACGATCGTCTAGCTCCCGACGCTACACGATGTGAAGAAAAGCTAGACGATCGTATAACAATGGGTGTTGGTTGTTGTGATGTTGAATGCTAGACGATCGTGTACTCGCGGAAGCTAAACGATGCGTTCAATTTGCTATACGATAATATTAAGCGACGTTTAGTTTTGGCGTGGGAACTAAACGATACGATGAATTTACTATACGATGGTACTATGTGATCGTTTAGCAACGATACGCGTTAAGCGATGCGATGAAGTGCTACGCGATAGCGCTGAGCGATTGTGTAGACGAAGTGCTAAGCGATGTGTTGAAGTTTCTATGGGATGGAACTAAACAAATCGCTTACCTACGATGCTGAACGACGTGATGATGTTCTATACGATGGAGCTAAGCCATCGTACGGTGGATACTGAACGATGACATGCCATGCTAGATCTAAACGATAGTTATGAAGAGTTATACGATAGCCCTGAGTGATTACTTACTTCTATTGTTTATCTTTGATCGGGAACTAAACGATACGTCGAGTTGCTATGCGATAGCACTACATGATCGTTTACCTCTATGCGGGAGTTAGGCGATGCATTGAATGCTATGCGATGGCATTAAACGATCGTTTACCTTTTCGCACACTAAACAATCAAGCATTTACTAAACGATTTAGCAAAATGCTAGACGATGGTCATCATTGCTAAACGATGAGACTTAGCGAGATGTTGAACATGTGCAAGGGATGCCGATTCGACTGGTTCTCTTATGGTCTTGTCCGGTTCAGCTTCGAATGGTTCTTGGCTGGTCCAGTTTAGACTTGGCTGGTCCGGTTCTCTTGTGGTCTTGTCTGGTTTAGCTTCGAATGGTTCTTGACTGGTCTGATTCAGACTTGGCTGATCCGATTCAGACGGTTCAGGTCCGGTTCAAGCTACTTGAGTTTGTTTTTGGAGCGATTCGAGTGGTCCAGGAGCGGTCTAGAAGTTGTTTTGTAATAATTAGGTTTTGTTTGCTTGTTTTTGCCAAAACTAAAACCATATCAATTTGTGTTTAATTATTTTTGCATTTGATGTATGTTATAATTAAATAAGTCTTGTATGTGCATATAGTATGTCATTTAGATTTAAAATCCCACCATAGGAAGCATGTAACATGCATTGAAAGTATGTTATAATTGTTATAATATATAGTATGCATGTTAGGGTTTCCTACATTTAATATAAATGTTATATTAAATTTGAATGCCTCATGTATGTTGGGGATGTTTAGCATGTCTAAAGTTTTATAAGTTGTTATATAATTGGGTTAGACATTTAAAATCCATAAACAACAGTTGCATGCTCACGTAGGTTGACCACCTGTTTTAATTGTTAAAACTTATAAAACTTAGGTTACAAACTCTACCGGTATATAATCCTGTCTAAGGCTGAGGGTACTTAAGTTGACGGGGTTACAAATCACCTCCTACCTGGGGATTATGGTCGAATAATTGAATATTGGTAACCGGTTTTATGAGCATACGTGAGTGATGTGAGGTAATAAAATGGTTTATCACCTAGATATCATAGGTTAAAATATAATTATAAGAGTTATACTTGGATAAACCACATAGACTTAGGGTTGTTTTATTAACCGAAAAGAACCCAAGTCTAAATCTACCCAAAATAGAACATTTCAGTGGCAGTTAATAACTTCTATATGATAGAGTTATTAGAAAACTTCAGTGGGAGATTAATAACTTATATGATACGTTATTTTTAGCTCTTATGTCTTTAAGAGTTCACAATCCAGACTTAAGCGGTACTTCGTGTCACCTTGGAAGTGGCCTCCATTCGGAAAGTATTTTTTTAGCTTAAATCTAGATTTTTGTGAATAAGAGGAAGTTGTTCAAATATAAGTCTATTATACGATATATAGATTTTGACTGCCACGTCTCCTCAAGAGTTCACATCGTGAGATACATGCTCGGCTTCTTGTCGATTTTACCTCGACTGCTCCATACGGAAAGTGTTTGCATAGGTCAATAACAAAGTGAATGATGGAAATGGTTCATAGTAAGTGGGTGAAAGAAATGTGCCAACATTGTCCTACGGTCTCCTCCATTAGTTTGAACCATAAGATTCCTATGTTGCACCTGCTATCGTTTTTATGCAGCACTAGCTAGTCGTTAACCGCGGTGATCCCTGCGGAGGGTTGTAACATAGGATTCGGAACAACCCAGGCTTCAGTAAAATGAATAGGGTCTTATAGTTCCGTCTTGGATATTGTCTTCTATTTCGGAGGCAAGTTCATATCGTTCTATAAGATCTGAAAATGGCGGGTCACACTTACAAGAATTATTAAATTGTTAGTAAAGATCTTGACCGAAAACGATAACTAAACGACTATAGGAATAAGAGTTATTCCGGGGATAGTGTTTGGTCAAAATTGTTTGTTTTAGTGAAGGAGTATCTGATTGCCCCCACGGTAGCACATATTCTGACTCACTAAAATATCGTTGCAAATAAATAATGGTTATGGGTACATTATTACTTTTTGCTAAAACTTGACTTTGGATTTAGTTACAATTTGCTAATTAGAATTTGTTTGAATTTTATCAGTATGTCGAATTCTAGAATACTCGCTTCCGATGTACATAACAGTAAAATCAAATCAACAAACAAATTAATAGCAGTTGATTATACTAAAAGAGTTTTAACAAAGGATTGTCCTCTATCTCCAAACTCATCTGAAATTATGAATTATGTAGATGAGAATGCTGAATTCGAACAACAAGATAAATATGATTTACTTGTTATCGAAGCATGTTTAGTGGAAAATGATAAAATCTGGATAATTGATTCAGGTGCCACTAATCATGTATGTACTATCTCACAGGAAACAAGTTCCTGAAGATAGTTGACAAAAGATGAAACAATCTTTAAGGTAGGGTCTGGGAGATTGTTTCAGCCAAAGCAATGGAAGATATGAAGTTATTTAGGAGATAAATACATTTATTTGAAAAATGTATATTATATTCCTTCTATGAAAGGGAATCTAATTTCTGTCTCCTATTTTCTAGAACAAAATTATAAAGTTTATTTCGAAAATGGTGAAGTGTTCATCAAAATGGGAAATAAACAGATTTGTTCTGCAAAATTAGAAAATAACTTGTACATGTTAAAACCAACTAAGGTCAAAGCTGTTTTGAACATAGAGATGTTTAAAATTGTTGGGACTCATAAGAAGAGGAAGATTTCTCCAAATGCCTATCTTTGGCACTTGAGACTAGGTCACATAAATCTCAACAGGATTGAGAGATTGGTTAAGAATGGTCTTTTAAACAAGTTAGAAGATAGTTCATTACCACCATATGAGTCTTGTCTTTAGGGTAAAATGACAAAAAGATCTTTTTCTGAAAAAGGTATTAGAGCCAAAGAACCCCTAGAGCTGATTCATTCAGACCTTTGTGGGCCTCTAAATGTTAGAGCAAGAGGAGGGTATGAATATTTCATCAGTTTTATAGATGATTATTCCAGGTATGGGCATGTTTACCTAATGCGCCAAAAGTCTGAAACTTTTGAATAGTTCAAAGAGTATAAGACTGAGGTTGAAAACCAATTAGGTAAAAAGATTAAAACACTTCGATCAGATCGAGGTGGTGAGTATATGGACATAGAATTCTAGAACTATTTGATAGAACATGAAATTCAATCTCAACTCACAGCCTCTGGCACACCTCAGTAGAATGGTGTGGCAGAGAGGAGAAACAGAACCTTGTTGGACATGGTTCGTTCCATGATGAGTTACTCAGTTACCAAATTCTTTTTGGGGACACGCAGTTGGGACTGCAGTGTATATTTCGAACATAGTTCCCTCAAAAAGCGTTTCTGAAACGCCTTACGAGCTCTAGATGGGACGTAAAGGAAATTTACGTCACTTCAGGATTTGGAGTTGTCCAGCACATGTGTTGGGGCAGAATCCTAAAAAGCTGGAACACCGTTCAAAAGTATGCCTATTTGTAGGCTACCCAAAAGAAACAAAAGATGGTCTCTTTTATGATCCTCAGGAAGATAAAGTATTTGTATCGACAAATGAAACCTTCCTAGAGGAAGATTATATAAAGAACCATCAACCTCGCAATAAGCTAGTAATAGAAGAAATGTCCAGAGAAACGAAAAATGTATCAACAAGAGTTGTTGATCAAGCAGGTCCTTCAACAAGAGTTGTTGATAGAGCAGGTCCGTCAACAAAAGTTGTTGATGAAACTGATACTTCACATCCTTCTCAAGAGTTGAGAATGCCTCGTCGTAGTGGGAGGGTTGTGCAACAGCTGACCGGTACATGGGTTTAACTGAAACTCAAGTCATCGTACCAGATGATGGTTTAGAGGATCCCTTGTCTTTTAATCAAGCAATGAACGATGTGGACAAAGACCAATGGACTAAAGCCATGAACCTTGAAATGGAATCTATGTATTTCAATTATGTCTGGGATCTTTTAGATCAACCGAAAGGGGTAAAACCATCGGTTGCAAGTGAATCTACAAGAGAAAACGAGTCCAAGCTGGTAAGGTACAGACCTATAAAGCTAGACTTGTGGCAAAAGGGTTTACCCAAAGAGAGGGGTTAGATTTTGAAGAAACCTTCTCTCCAGTTGCCATGATAAAGTCTATTAGAATACTCTTGTCCATAGCCACGTTTTATGATTATGAAATATGGCAAATGGATGTCAAGATAGCTTTACTAAATGGCTATCTTGAAGAGAGTATCTATATGTCTCAACCAGAAAGGTTTATACAGCAAGGTCAAGAGCAAAAAGTTTGCAAGCTTAATTGATCTATTTATGGATTAAAACAAGTTTCTAGATCCTGGAATATGAGATTTCACGCTGCGATCAAATCTTATGGCTATGATCAAAATATTGACGAACCCTGTGTATACAAGAAGATTGTCAACAAAACGGTCGCTTTTCTGGTGTTGTATGTTGATGATATTCTACTCATTGAGAATAAGGTAGAATATCTAACTGACGTTAAGAGATGGTTGGCTTCACAATTCCAAATGAAAGATTTGGGAGAAGCACAGTATGTTCTTGGAATCCAAATAGTTTAGAATTGCAAGAACATAACATTGGCATTATCTCAAGCATCTTATATAGACAAGATGTTGTCTAGGTATAAAATGCAAAATTCCAATAAAGGATCTTTACCTTTCAAGCATGGAATTCACTTGTCTAAGGAGCAGAGTCCTAAGACACCTCAAGAGGTTGAGGAGATGAATCGAATTCCATATGCATCTGTAGTTGGGAGTTTGATGTATGTAATGTTGTGTACTCGTCCCGATAAATGCTATGCCATAGGAATTGTCAGTAGATTTCAGTCCAATCCTGGTCATGACCATTGGACTACTGTTAAAAACATTCTTAAGTATTTTCGGAGAACGAGAGATTATATGCTCGTGTATGGTCCTAAGGATCTTATCCTTACTAGATACACTCATTCCGACTTTCAAACTGATATTGAATTGAGGAAATCAACTTCGGGGTCAGTATACACTCTTAACGGAGGAGAAGCTGAGTATGTTGCTATAAGCGAATCAGTAAAAGAAACATAGCTGATTCATTTACAAAGGCCCTCTCAGCTAAAGTGTTCAAGGGTCACCTAGTAGGACTAGGTCTATGAGTTTTGTGTCACTAGGGCAAGTGGGAGAATTGATGGGTATTGTGATGCCCTAGTTTATTGTATTTGTACATTTTATTCTCTCCATGCAAACTCAACATTGTATATATTTTTATATATTGATCCACTGGAGTTTTAGTCTAAGTGGAAGTATTGTTGGGTTTTATGTCCTAAAACTCGCAGTTTGTAAAATGATAAACATTTTCTATTATCAATATACTTGTTATTGATCTCATAAATTGTATGAAAGTCTAAATCCAATAAACTAAGTCCCATGACTATTGTATGAGTACTTGAACTTTATGTGGAGACATAAGAGTTGATCGGGTTCGAGTAAATAGTCAAAATGATCTATGGTACATGAATGAAGTTGGGTACCTTATTCTGGTAACACCATTGGATGCGGCCTACTTTGTAGTTGTTACAAAGAATTGTAAAATGCTACATACGATGTGATCCTAATTCGTACATGTTATGACATGAGAAGTAGGGGCGTCCTATGCAATGAGTTTGCATAAGATCAGGACCAAGAAATAAGTCACTCTTACTTTATAATGTTGTTTACTATTTAAGTAGACTATTTCACCTAGATGACCTAGGTTAACTCGATCTTAATCCTAAGCTAGCTATGAACTCCTGTTTGTTCAGGATTATCCTTTGATCTGTAAACGGTGAGAGTAATCCAACAGCACTGCTCAATAAGCTTACCATTTTGGGGATAAGACCCGATGAATAGCTGGGGACATAGCCTTGCAAGATGGAGTTCACGCCTACCCGATTTAGGGATAGAAGAAAGGTTGTTCTCTCAATACTGAATCTAGGTCTTGAACAAGGGGCCCCACCCTCTCACTAGGCTGAGAGAGTTTGGTTTGGTGATTGGATCACAAACCAGTTGTTCATTAGAGGATCAATACATTTTAGAGAATTAGTTCCTGACTTCAATTGGAGGGTAGGGAAATGACGATGTGTGTTGGAACTGGGCATGCCATCTCAGCTATGGCAGTGGGATGACTTCGAATTTTCTTACGTAAATCATATATTTTTATTAGATAATGTATATGTGGTTTCAAGCTTGAAAAGGAACCTTATTTCTATAAAATGTTTGCTTAAACAGAACTACTTTTTATCTTTTAATGTAAATAAAGTGTTTGTTTACAAAAATGGAGTATATATTTGTTCTGCAATCTTGAAGATAATCTTTATGTGCTAAGACCGTTAGTAACAAAAGCTCTCTTAAGTACTTAACTATTTAAAACTACGGTAACTCAACATAAAAGAAATAAAATTTCTCCTAAAGAAAATTTTCATCTTTGGCACCTAAGATTAGGACACATAAATTTCAATATGATTGAGAGTTCAGTCAAGAATGGACTTGTAAGTGAGTTAGAAGAAAACTATTTACATGTATGTGAGTCATGCCTTGAAGGTAAAATGACTAAAAGATCTTTTACTGAAAAAGGTCGCAGTGCCAAAGAACCCTTAGAACTCGTACATTCAGACCTCTGTGGTCCGATGAATGTTAAGGCAAGAGGAGGGTTTGAATATTTCATCATTTTTATTGATGATTATTCTAGATGTGGGTATGTTTATTTAAGGCAACATAAGTCTAAAACCCTAAAAAAATTCAAGGAGTACAAGGCTGAAGTTGATAAATGCATTAATAAAACAATTAAAACATTTCGATCTGATCGAAGTGGAAAGCATATAGATCTGAAATTCCAAGACTATTTTATAGAACATGGAATTATATCCCAACTCTCGACACCTGGTACAACTCAATAGAATGGTTTATCAGAAAGAAGAAATCGAACCCTGTTGAACATGATTCGATCTATAATGAGTTATGCTTCCTTACTTGACTCGTTTTGGGGTTATGCAGTACATATTGCAGTTTACATTTTGAACTGTGTTCCATCCAAAAGTGTTACTGGAACACATTTGGAATTATGGAATGGTCGTAAAGGTAGTTTACATCATTTCAGGATCTAGGGTTGCTCAGCACATGTGCTTGAGGAAAATCCTAAGAAATTGGAATCTTGTTCAAAACTGTGTCTATTTGTAAATTACCCTAAAGGAATGAAAGGTGGTTACTTCTAAGAAAATAAAAATAATAAAGTGTTTGTATTGACAAATGTTACTTTTTGACAAGAGGACCACATAAGGGAGCATAAGCCCTGTCAGCAAGATAATGTTAAATGAACTTTTCAGTGAAACTACTAAATCTTCAATGTGAGTTGTTGAAGAGCCCAATATCTCAACAAGAGTTGGTTCATCTAGTAGGTCAAATCCACTTCAAACGATGAGAGAGCCTCGACGTAGTGGGAGGGTTGCGAACCCACCTATTCGTTACATGGGTTTAACATAAACTTTAGCTATCATGGCTGACTGAGATATTAAGGATCCATTGTCTTACAAGAAGGCAATGAAGGATGTTGACAAAGATGAATGGATCAAAGATATGAATCTCGAAATAGAGTCTATGTACTTTAATTCAGTTTGGGATCTTATAGATCAACTTGATAGGGTTAAACCTATAGGTTGCAAATGGATCTACAAGAGAAAATGGGGTGCTGATGGAAAGGTGCAAACCTTCAGGACTAGACTTAGGACAAAGGGTTATGCCCAAGTTGAGGGAGTCGACTATGAAGAGACTTTCTCACCTGTTGCCATGTCGAAGTCTATCCGGATACTAGTTCTTCTGCTTCCTGGATAAATTCTCCCATTTGTGCCTCATAAAAAGAACTAGTAGGTCGATGCATTATTACCCTGATGATTTAATAAATGATTTTCTCTATCTCACATCATGATCATGACGAGTCAAAGATAATAATAAATTAAAAAAAAAGATAGGATTAACAATCGTATAAGCATTCTTTGTGCAATGCATACGGCTCCATAATGGAACTCATTTTGACCTTCTAGCGAAGGAATATAAAATAGAGGATCTAGCAGACCCAGAGCAGTAAATGATCCAATAACCACCCTTCCCTTTTTTTAGTAATTTTAAAATACTATGATGGTTCCGTTGCTTTATTATTTCGTTTGTTATTCAGCAAAATCAAAGTTTCATTTTTTTCCTTTAAAAATAAATATTTCGTTGTCTTTCATAATAGAAATATTGTTAAAAGTCTTCCATCGTGAAAACAAAAAATTATGTGACACTGAAGGAGGCCTCCAATAACTCAGCTAAAATCGGAAATGCCTTTTATGTCATACTACTCTTTCGATACATAACCTAATGGTTTAGAAAAAAAAAACAAGAAAAAAAAATCTCATATCGAATTCAAAGTGTCAGGCTATTATTACTTAATATTCATATTTTATATAGCCCATTGCCTCATATTATGACTATGAGATTTGGCAAATGAATGTGAAGACTGCTTTTCTAAATGGCAATCTTAATGAGACCATATATATGGAGCAGCCTGAGGGATTCATAACCCAAGGTCAAGAGCAAAAGGTTTGCAGCCTTAATCAATCCATTTATGGATTGACACAAGCTTCTCGATCTTGGAATATAAGATTTGATCTGATCAAATCTTATGGCTTTGATCAGAATGTTGATGAACCTTGTGTTTACAAGAGAATCATCATAGTTCAATAGCTTTTCATGTGTTGTATGTAGATAATATCCTACTCATTGGGAATGATGTAGGTCTACTGACTGAAATTAAAAATTGGCTAGCGACCCAGTTCCAAATGAAACAGTTAGGAAAGGCACAATTTTTTCTGGGCATTCAGATTTTTAGTGTTAAAAAAAAACAAAACACTAGCCTTTTCTTAGGCATCGTACATTGACATGATGCTTGTCAAATTTTCAATGAATAACTTCAAGAGAGGCTTTCTCCCTTTCAGGCATGGAGTTATTTTGTCTAAGGAACAGTGTCCTAAGATACCTCAAGAAGTTGAGGAAATGAGATGGATCCCCTATGCATTGACTGCCTAATGTATATGATGTTATGTACTAGACCTAAAATCTACTATGCAGTGGAGATAGTTAGTAGATATCAGTCTAATCCAGGATTTGATCACTAAACTGCCATTAAGAACATCCTTGAGTATCTTTGGAGAACGAGGGACTACATGTTCATTTATGGTTCTAAGAATTTGATCCTTACAAGGTACACAGACTCTGATTTTCAGACTAATAAGGATTCTAGGAAATCCACATAAGGATTAGTGTTCACTCTTAAATGAGGGGTAGTAGTCTGGAGACGCACCAAAGAAATGTGCATTGTCGACTCCACTATGAAGGCTAAGTATGAAGTAGCTTGTGAAGCTACTAAGGAAGCTGTGCGGCTCAGGAAGTTCCTAACTGATCTGGAAGTGGTTTCAAACATGTCTAAGCCCACCACTCTTTATTGTGATAATAGCGGTGTTGTGGCTAATTCTCGAGAGCCTAATAGTCACAAACGCGGGAAGCACATAGAGCAGAAATATCATTCATTCGAGAGATTATGCATTGAGGAGACGTGATCGTCACGCAAATAGCTTCAGTGCACAAAGTTGCTGATCCATTTACGAAGGCCCTCACAGCTAAGGTGTTTGAGGGTCACCTGCAGAGTACGAGTCTATGGGACATGCCACATCTAGATTAGGATAAACATACCTTGTTGTTGAGCCATATAAACCTCATTTTCTAGTATGCCATGAAGAAAGGCATTATTTATATCCACTTATCTCAGCTACCATCCATAGTGTTAGCAAGAGTAAAGTACAAAACTCTAATTGTTATAGGTTTTACAACTGGACTAAAGGTCTCAGTGTAATCAAGATTAGCTACTTGATTGTATCCTTAAGCAACCAATCTTGCTTTGCATCGAGCTATAGATCCATCAGAATTTCTCTTGATCTTAAACACCCATTTGCATCCAATCACCTTTTTATTAGTTGGTTGTGGCTCTAAAGGCCATGTTTCAAACAGGGCTTTGTATTCATCTGTCATGGCTTGCACCCAATAACGGCATTTCAATGCTTTTTTACCATTTGGAGGCTTAATTTCAATATATTCAACTGAGAATACTTTAGGCTTAAAAATCTCATTCTTTCCCCTTATGACCATTGGATGTTGATTAATAACAAAGGATAGAACTGGTAAAGGTGCTGAAATGAATGACCTTTCATTTTCATTTGAATCACAGGAAAATGGTTGCAAGTTATTTGGAGAGGAAGATATAGAAGGTAACTCAAGAATGGGTGAAGGTGACTCAGCCAACGTATTTTTAGGTATGCGTGAAATAGAAATAGGATTATTCAAAGGTATTGGAAAGGGAGAAGAACTGGTGGGTATTTCATTTGTACACTGTGTAATAGGTTGAGCAATTGCTGTTAAGGTCGGATTGGATATGTCATTGATGACAGGACATAAAGTGGATGAATTTTGACTAGTAGCATCGACTAATAGGGCTGTAGAATAGGCAAATATGTAGATATAAAAGATATATATGGTGAAGACTGATTTGATTTAACAAAGGATGAAGTAGGAAATTTGGATTCATCAAATAGTACATGTCTCAAGATATACACACTGCTAGATTAAGATAAACATTTATAGCCTTTATGGATAGAACTATATCCCAAAAATATGCATAGGGTAGATCGAGGATCAAGCTTGTGTTTATTATAGGATCTCAATGATGGATAGCATAAGCAACCAAATGCTTTTAGGAATGAATAATTGGGTTTGATGTCAAACATCTTTTCTAAAGGAGATATTTGTTGATGAACTAATATAGGAAGTCTATTAATCAAATAAACAGCAGTGGAAAAAACATCATCCTGAAAGTCATAACTTAGAAAAGAATGAGATAATAAAGTTAGACATGTTTCTACAATATGCCTATATTTTCTTTCTACCATACCATTTTATTGGAAAGTATGAGGACAAGTCATTCTATGTTAAATACCCTGAGATTTTAGATAAGGAATGAATGAACGAAATTCACCGCCTCCATCGATTTGAAGATGAAATATTGAATGATCTAGAAATTTTTCCACTGTTTATTTAAAGGATAAGAAGATAGATCCATGTATATCTTGAGAATGCATCAACAAAGCTAATATAGTATTTAAATCCATTTCTGGAGGTTTCATATGATGGTCCCCAAATATCAGTCATGACTAGTTGAAAAGGACTAGAATAAACAGTTTGAGAATTGGTAAATGGAAGATTATGACACTTAGCAATAGCACAACCATGACAAATAGAGAAGTTCTTTTTATTCGAATTGGGAATATTACAAATGGTAAGAATATGTTTGACAGTATTCAAACTTGGATGTCCTAACCTATTATGCCAAATATCAAGTATGAAAGGTATAGAAGACTGATTTGTATCACAATTTGTGACTGATGTATGAAGAACTTGAGATTTTCCTCTTGATGTTGAACTACGGGTAGAAAAAGATCTTTGGACTATATTGGTTTGCACTAGAAAAAGCTAAGCCCCAAAGATCCTTTTCTATGACAAAAGATGTTAAACAATCTAACATTTCAGAGAGAATATCTTTTGTCATAACCTAAGGCTATCTTGTCTTTCCCATAAATCATATTCAAGATTCAATGTTCTTGTTGAAGAAGATGTTGATTAAGTAATAATGAACTTCGATGGAGCATAACTTTCTTGATCTATGAACTTTTCAAGTCTACCTCTCAAAGTTGTGGTAATTTGAAGTATCCAAGAGAGAAAATTACTCTCATCTAGCTTTACAATGGTGACTTTGCTTCCCGGATTGATTACTTTGAGTGGAATTGAAGAGGAAATTATTTCAACGGAAGAGTGATCTCTGGATGGAGAATCCATTGCTAAAAAAAATGTCCAGAATTCTCGTCGTTAGACTTCAATGTTCTGATACCATAAAGAGTTTCTAAACGACAGGAATGATCACAAATGAACTCAAAGTTTATTATTGATGAAGTTATCAATAAAATGGCCTTATATATATGGCACACTGTGAAAAGAAATAAACAATATCAGCTGGTTAATAGATTTCACAACTAATTAGTCAGTTGAAAACAATATAAAATACATAATGAAAAACATTCTAACAGATTAGCTTTAGTAGCTCTCATAATACAACTCAATTCCATCAACATTTGAAATCGGTGGGTCAAACATTGAGTTGATATATTTTACCAATCTATATGTATTAAAAAAAATTGTAAAGTATATGTAGAAATCTACTACTTTTTAAAATTTAGATACTAAATTGTTACTTTGTATGATAAATCAAGACCAAAAGTGAACTTTAACAATATTTATGATTTATGAATGAAAACTATTTTTTAACACTTTTTTACATTTAAGGCTAAAATTACATTATTTATATATTTAAGTTTGAGGTAGAATGTAGTGAAGTTGAAATTCATTCTAAAAATTGTATAGCTCGACAAGTTTTGAGGTAAAAAAAAATATGTTTTTCCTTTCTGCTTGTTTAAAAAAATGTAGGGTAAGGATTGAAACCTTGATTTTTAAAGGAAGAACATATTTTCTTTTTCTTTTTTCTTTTTTATTTTTTGATGAATTAAAAAACATCTTTCAAATATATGACAATAATAATAATTTTAAAAAAAAGGGTACTAAACATGAAAGAATAATTAGGGCTGACAAAAGAAATAGCAAATTTTAAAGTTTCGTTTGGAAAAATGGCAAAAAGGTTTCAAAATTATAAAAATAGTAAAACGAATCTATATAATAGAAAATACTAATTAATAAATGACAAATCTACCCTAAAACAACAAAGTTAAGTACAAACGAGAACATAAGAATACACTGTTTCAAAACCAACTTGAATACCAAAAATACACTCTACCTAAATATTCAAGAACCACATATACACAGTATCTAAACATTTGAGAAGAAAAAATTAAAAATCGTCAAATATGATCCTTAAGGCTTCTTGATGCCTATAGAACACGTGTAGGGAAGATAACGACTAAGCAGTGGGGGTAATTAGAAACTTATGGATGTCCATAACAATGGACTTCCTTCAATGTGAGAAAGAGCAAAGTGAAGGACTGTGAGATCTGATGCGGAAGCGTGGATCGTGTCCCAATTTCAAATCTCATAGAGAATTAAAATTACAGAGAAATCTAGTTATCCATTCTAACAAAAACAAATAATTTTACAGCATACTTTTAGAACAAAGAAGGTGAAGGAACTCGTATTGAAGGAGATCCTTGAGCGAAAGTGGATTGTCCAAATTTCATTAATTATTGAAAACTAAATTTACAGTAAACATACAAGATATGCATTCAAAATAAATTACAGCATGCTTGATACAAGAAAAGAGTTCAAGATACATTACCTTTGATGACCTTTTCTCTTCACGTAACTCCCTCGAACAGTCACGAACTCAGCCTCTTGAAGACCTTCTTCAAGAAATTCTCGAACCAAACAAAGCCAAAATGAGCCTTTGGTATTCTCGAGATGAGAACCCAGGAGTGGTGGGCTCTGACTATTTTGGTTAGGAGGGATTGTTTGAGTTTGGAGGAAGAAGAAGATTGAGGAACATACAGAACGTTTTTGTAAACTCAATCATTTAACAATGTAAGCCGTAGAGGAAGAAGAGAAAACAATTTTCTTTTATTCCTTTTTCCACAAAAACCAATAACCACCCATTAAGGTGATTGAAGAGAAATGAGTGTAGTTATTTATATTAAACTATATGTTATATCAAATATAACATATAACCTATAGTTTTTAATATTGTATAATATACAATATAAACTAAAGTTTCTTTTCTCTATTTTATGGCATTTAATATAAATCATATTGATATTAAATTTAACAACTATGATTCACATTCATAGAAAATATATTTGAATCTCATTCAAATCTTTATTTCCTCCAATTAAACTATAATGTATCAAATACATTATAACAATTATATCATGGATAATTGAAATAATTTAATTATATCCCTTTTATTAATCTGAACAATTCAAATTAACCCAAAAACTAATTCTCAACTAAATCTTTTTGAGCTAGCAAGGAGACCTTATGGCCCTGTAGCTTGAAGCTCCAACGGTACGTAAATAATTAATTAAACTCTTTAATACATTATCCACCATACGTTAACTGTTGGGCACTCCACTAAAGACCAACAGTTGGACTCTTCGCACTACAAATATATTTCTATGTCCATTGGATATAACCAATCAATAGTACAATGACCCTTCACAAATTTCTCGTAAGTACAACTAGGCCAAATTACTGTTTTGCCCCTATAGTTACATCTAACTCCTTAAGTACCACTGATCCCTCTAATGAACAATAGATCATAGTCCTATTATAACTAAACCCCTCTCAGGCCAAGAGAGGGTGTGATGCCACATTGTTCAATACCCGAAATCAGCCCTTAAGGGAGCAATTTATCTTCTTACCCCTACTTCGGGCAAGGAGTGAATTTCATCTTGTGTAGCTGTGTTCCCAGCTCTCCAATCAGACGAATCTCCAAAATGGTAGGCTTGTTAAGTCAGCAATCTGGCCACTCTCACCCATACAAATCAAAGAACCGCCCTCATAGGCAGAAGTTCAGAACTCACTCAGGATTCAGGTCATGTTACTTATGGTCATCTTGGTGAAATGAAAGTCTCTATTATGAACGACGTTATATAATAAGACTAAACATTTCGTTCTCCGGTATTATACAAACTCCTTTGTATAAATATCATCACTCACATGTCTAATACATGAATGATCAGGATTAGATCATTTCTAGCACTTTACAACAATTGTAACACCTATAAAGTGGGTCATACTCGTAATGTCACCAGGGGTACCTTATCCATATACTACAGACCATTTAGGTTATCACATAAACATGATTGTATATCTCCACATACATGTTTAAGTTACAACGATAACC
This sequence comes from Benincasa hispida, assembly GCF_027475165.1. Lineage (NCBI taxonomy): Eukaryota > Viridiplantae > Streptophyta > Magnoliopsida > Cucurbitales > Cucurbitaceae > Benincasa > Benincasa hispida. The sequence continues at coordinate 54,612,226 of NC_143485.1, forward strand.
TTGGATGTTAATTTATTGGTTTGTGGTTAATGCAACTAAAATATCATATATTTTATAAAAAAGTGAATAAAATATCATATATTATTAATCACATAAAAGTTTGCTCATACAAAGTTTACAAACTATAGGACCCTACGAGATTTAGGACATCAACCCAATAGAAGGAAGATTAAGGTTTAGGATTATACTAACCTCTGAAGAACCAGTTCTTCATGAAAACCCTCGATCCGATCCCAATCCCTCCTATTGGAATCTCAAATAGAATCAAACCTCAATGAGGACACCACCACAAATGAGCCATCTGTATTCTTCTTAAGGGTTGAGAATTAACAGAAGTTGTGGGCTCTGTTAATTTTTGGGAGAGGAAGAGAAGATTTTTATGAAAGGGGAATTTTTTTGGGAGAATGCTTATGGGAAAATCACAAAAACTCTCTGTAAAGAAAACTACTGTGACGAAGAAGAAGAAGCTCTCGTTAAAAAAAATAATAAAAAAATCCCTTTCCCGCGATTGATACCAAAAGTATTAAGGGGAGGGAAGTTCAACTCCCCCCCTTTAATTTAAAATTTAATTTAATTTAATTTAATTTAATAAATAAAATATATATAATAACTAACTTATTATATATATATATATATAAAACTATATGTTATATCAAATATAAAACATAACATATAGTTTACATTATATCAAATATAATATAATCTATAGTTCTAAAACTCTCAATAATTCATGGTATTTAAAATAATTCAAATTTATATTAAATTTAATTATATGAATCTAATTCATATAATTAATATTTGAATCAAATCCAAATATTTGATTCTTCTTAAAATAAACTTTATATTATAATGTATCAAATACATTATATTAATTATATCACATATAATTAATTTAAATTAACTATATCATATATAATTAATTTCCACAATTAATTTAAACAATTCAAATTAATCCAAAATTAATTCTCAATAACCCCAGTTAAGCTACAGAGGGGACATTAAGAACCTGTAGTGAAGCTCCAATAATACTGGAATAATTAATTGAACTCATTTAATTAAATTATTCAACATCCATTAACTACTGGTCACTCCACTAAAGACAGACAGTTACACTCTTCACACTACAAATATATTTATGTGTCTATTGGATATAACTAGTCAATAGTGCAATGACCCTTCATAAATTACTCGTAAGTACAGCTGAGCCAAAATTACCGTTTTACCATTGTAGTTACATCCAACTTTTTAAGTATCATCGATCCCTGTAATGAATAATAAGTCATAGTCTAACTATGACCAAACTTCTCTCTGGCCCAGAGAGGGCGTAGCGTCACATTGTTCGAGCCCCAAAATCAGCCCTTAAGGGAGTAATTTATCTACTTACCCCGACATTAGGGAATGGGTGAATTCTGTCTTATGTAGTTATGTTCCCAACTCCCTAATCAGACGAATCTCCAAAATGGTAGACATATTGAGTCAACGAACTGGCCACTCTCACCCATACAAATCAAAAGACCATCTTTATAGACAGAAGTTCACAACTCACTTAGGATTTAGGTCATGTCACCTATGGCCATCTTGGTGAAATGTAAGTCTCCATTATTAATGATGTTATATAGTGAGACTATTCATTTCATGGTTCGGTCTTATGCAAATCCTTTTGTATAGAACACCCTCGCTCTCATGTCTCTACATGAATGATCAAGATTAGATCATTTGTAGAACTCACAACAATTGTAACATCTACAAACCATGTCGTACTCTTAGTGTCACCAAGATAAGGTACCCAACCTTATCATCTACTACAAACCATTTAGATTATCACTTAAACATGAATCACCTGTATGTCTCTACATACATGTTTAAGCTACAGAAGATAACCTTGGATGTTAGTTTATTGGTTTTGTGGGTTAATGCCACTAAATGTCGAATAAAATACCTTAGATTTTATTAAATACATAAACTGTTTGTACATTACAATTACAATCTACAGGACTCATGAGATTTAGGGAATCAACCCTAACAATCTTTCACTTGTCCTAAAGCTAGTGAGGTGTACATCATAAAAGTTATACTACTACAAAAGCACACAAAACAAGAAAGTAGCGCATAAAACGCGACCAGTACAAAATCTCTCACTTGCCTTAGACTAGATGTAGCATGTCCTATAGATCCATATTCTGCAGGTGACCCTCAAACACCTTAGCCATGAGGGCCTTTGTAAATGGATCAGCGACATTGTGCACCAAATCTATCTATGTGACGATTACGTCTTCTTGATGCACAATCTCTCGAAAGATAGACTTAGCCACAACACTACGATTATCACAATAAAGAGTGATGGACTTAGACATATCTGGAACCACTTCCAGATCAATTGGGAACTTTCTGAGCCCCACAACTTCCTTTACTCAGCGTTCATAGTGGAGTCAGCAATGCACCCTTGCTTGGTACTTCTCTAGACTACTGCCCCTTCGTTAAGAGTGAACACTAATCTTGATGTTGATTTCCTGAAATCCTTATGAGTCTAAAAATCATAATTTGTGTATCCTATAAGGATCAAATCCTTAGAACCATACACAAGTATGTAGTCTCTTGTTCTCCAAACATACTTGAGGATGTTCTTAATGGCGGTCCAGTGATCAAATCCTAGATTACACTTATATATACTGAATATTTCCAGTGAATAGAAGATGTCAGGTCTAATACATAACATCGCATAGATCAGGCTACCAATAGCTGATCCATAGGGAATGCATCTCATTTCCTCAACTTCTTAGGTATATTAGGACACTGTTCCTTAGACAAAATAACTCAATGCCTAAAAGAGAGCAAGTCTCTCTTGGAGTTTTGCATTGGAAATTTCACAAGCATCTTATAATGTACGATGCCTGAGATAGGGCTAGCATTTTTTTTTTTCAATCTCTAAAGATCTGAATGCCTAGAACAAGTTGCATCTCTCCCTAATCTTTCATTTAGAATTGGGTCACTAGCCAATTTTTAATTTTAGTCAGTAGACTTACATCATTCCCAATGATAGGATAATGTCTACATACAAAACAAGAAAAGCTATTGAACTATTGATTATTCTCTTGTAAACACAAGGTTCATCAACGCTATGATCAAAGCCATAAGATTTGATCATAGTATCAAATGTTATATTTCAAGATCGAGAAGCTTGTTTCAATCCGTAAATGGATCGACTAAGCTTGTAAACCTTTTGCTCTTGACCTTGGGTTATGAATCCCTCAGGCTGCTCCATATATATACTCTCTTCAAGATTATCATTTAGAAAAATAGATTCAACGTCCATTTGCCAAATCTCATAGTCATAATATAAGGCAATGGACAGGAATATCCAGATAGACTTCAACTTGGCAACAGGTGAGAAAGTTTTCTCATAGTCGACTCCCTCAACTTGAGTATAACCCTTTGCCACAAATCTAGCCTTCAAGGTTTGCACCTTCCCATTAGCACCCCGTTTTCTCTTGTTCATCCATTTGCAACCTATAGGTTTGACCCCATCAAGTTGATCTACAATATCCAAAACTAAACTGAAGTACATAAACTCCATCTTGAGATTTATAACTTTGGTTCATTCATATTTATCAACATCCTCTATTGCCTTCTTGTAAGACAATGGATCCTCAACATCTTCATCCGCTATGATAGCTAGGGTTTCTGTTAAACCCATGTAACGAATAGGTGGGTTCACAACCCTCCCACTATGTCAAGGCTCCCTTGAGGTGGATTTGACCTACTAGATGAACCAACTTCAAAAATTCTTGTTAAGGTATTAAGCTCTTCAACAACTCTTGTTAAGGTTCAGTAATTTCACTAGAAAGTTCATTTAACATATCGTACTACGGGGTTTATGCTCTCTTATGTGGTCGTCTTCTAAAAAGGTAGCATTTATCAACACAAACACTTTATTATCTTTAGGATCGTAGAAGTAACCACCTCTCGTTTCTTTAGGGCAACCTACAAATGGGCAAAATTTTGAACAATGTTCCAATTTCTTAGGATTTTCCTCAAGAACATGTGCTAGGCAACCCCAAATCCTGAAATGACATAAACTACCATTACGACAATTTCATAATTCGAAAAGTGTTCCAATAACATTTTTGGATGGAACGCAGTTCAAAATGTAAGCTACAGTCTATACTACATAACCCCAAAATGAGTCAGGTAAGGAAACATAACTCATTATAGTCCAAACCATGTCCAACAGAGTTCAATTTCTCCTTTCTGATACACCATTCTGCTGAGGTGTACCAAGTTCCAAGAGTTGGGATACAATTCCATGTTCTATCAAATAGTCTTGGATTTTTATATCCATATACTTTCCACCTCGATCAGATCGAAGTGTTTTAATTGTTTTTTTTAATGTATTTTCAACTTCAGCCTTGTACTCCTTGAACTTTTCAAGAGCTTTAGACTTATGTTGCATTAAATAAACATACTCATATCTGGAATAATCATCAGTAAAGTGATGAAATATTCAAACCCTCCTCTTGCCTTAATATTCATCGAACCACAAAGATCTGAATGTACAAGTTTTAAGGGCTTTGTGTGAAGGGAATCGATGAAGGTTGTGCAACGGAAGCGGGGATTGGACCCAAAATCGAAAAATTACAAAATTAAAATTTTACAGAAACAAACAACCATTATGCATTTAAAATCTAAAATTACAGCATGCTGAAGGAGGAAAAATGTGTGCCAAAGATGGGCATTTTCTTTAAGAGAAATTTTTTGTCTTTTATTCTAAGTTACTCCAATTTTAAACAGGTTAGTATTTAGGAGAGCTTTTGTTGCTAACGATCTTAGTACATAAAGATTATCTACAAGATTTTCAGAACAAATACTCCATTTTTTTAAATAAACACTTTATTTACATTAAAAGATAAAGAGCAGTTCTGTTCAAGCAAACATTTTACAGAAATCAGGTTCCTTTTAAAACCTATAACCATATATACATTATCTAATAAAATATATGATTTATGTAAATAAAGTTGAAGTCCTCCCACTACCGTATCGTCACCTCCCCAACCTCCAGTTGTCGCCAAAAACTAATTCCCTGAAATAAAGAACAAACATGATTAGTGGCACCTGAATCTATTATCTAAGTTGAATCATCATTCTTCACTAAGCAAGTTTCCAATACAAGTAAATCGTATTTACCTTGCTTGGCCTTCTTCTTTTCCACGAAGTACTTGGGAAAATTCCTTCTCCAATGTCCCTCTTGGTTGAAATGGAAACCAATTCCCTTTGCAGCCTTGGACTTCTTTTCCCTTTTGGACAAAAGCTAGTGGGTTAGCTTTCCCCTTTTTACCTTTTTTCTTCTTCCACTTTTTAGTGCCGGAAGAGAAAAGCATAGACTTAGTTCCAAAGGTCGAAACTGTAATGAAATTTTTGGAGTACGAGACAACATTTGCCTCACTCTTTTGTTCCTTGACTTTTATCAAGGATTGGAAAGTCTGCAGCTCATCGAGCAAAGTGGTCAGGGTGTAGTGTCACACCCCACCCCAGATTACCCTCTTAACCTGGATGGAGTGGTGACTGCAGTAGTTACTAACCCTTTTGCTGCCATTTACTGCCTATCTAACCTGTTAAATTTCGCTCAAACCCTGAATGCGTACATATCATCAAAACTCTAAACAATTAACTCAAAATTTAACACATTTACATTACAGGGTTTCGTAGTATCGTTCCTACATGAATATTACAATTTAGTGAGCCCCGACTAGAACACTAGTCACTAGACAGACACATGTGTACTAACTAATACAGGTCTTCAATCAAGCTTCCTTCAACTTGACTCTTTAAGTGGCAGAGCAGTAGCAACAAACTCTTTTGGGAACTGACCACTACCTGAAAGGAAAACATTTGAAAACATGAGCTAGAAGCCTAGTGAATGACTAACATTTAAGCATAACGTTCATACATAAATTTCATATTTAAAACTGAAAGCTTTTACTGAAACATTAACTCGGAAACTATTATTCATGTCATCATCAACATCACATAGCATTTTTCTTACTTTGCTAGACTATACCTTAGTCTATTTGTCTAGAGTGGCCCTTTTGCTCACTCCTTATCATTCTTTACCGCATTACTACTTAACTAGGAAGGAACCCTTTTTGTTCACTTCCTACAAACATAACTTGCATTCTTAGTTGAGAGAGAACCTTTTCTCAATCCCTCAGCATCAATCCATAGCTAACGTGGAGTGATCTCAACACTACCAATAACAACTTTTCATTTTTTTGTATAATTCTAGTTTAAGTACCGTTATACCTTAGGTACTATTACTCAGATACCTTTTCCATGTACTTCAGTATCGAGCTGCTCGGATACCTTCTCCGTGTACTTCAGCATCAAGCTATTCAAATTCTAAGACAAAGCTTCAGTACCTTCTCCATGTACTTCAGTACTGTGCTATTCACATTCTAACTCCAAGCTTCAGTACCTTCTTTGTGTACTTCAGTACTGAGCTATTTATACTTACTGGCATATTCCTATCTCTTAACGACTTAGTTGCCCAAACGCATTCCTTACTAACGCATCCTCATGGTCATTGTAAAGCATAGCATAAACATAACTTTAAAGTGAGATGTGTTTAACTATTTGAGAATAATTGTCATAAATAGCTTTCAGTAAACAAGCATTGCTAAACATTCATAAGCTTTAGCAATTTACTTAAAACATTTAAAGCATTTAGAGTCACTCATAGTTTTTGGCAATTCTCTTCATGTATATGCTTACTGTGTGTTGAACACTTAGCCAAATTCTTAGGCCTTAACTTGACTAGCAGCAACTTCATTACCATGCGTCCATGCCTTGAGTCCATGCATTGCGTTAGGCATTTAAGCCTCCTATGCGTCCAAGCCTTCAGCTCATGCCTACTGCCCATCGTATAGCAACCTTTATGCCCATCGCTCAGCTCATGCACCCGTCTGGTGGCACATCGACGCATGCCCCATGCGTTTGTCCGATTGCGCCCATCATTCGGCTTATGCACCCGTCTGGTGGCACACCAACACATGTCCCATGCGTTTGTCTGGTTGCGCCCATCATCTGGCTTATGTGCCCGTCTTGTGGCACATCAACACATGCCCTATACGTTCGTTCGGTTGCGCCCATCATCAAGCTTATGCGCCTGTCTTGTGGCATATCAACGCATGCCCCATGCATTCATCTGGTTGCGCCCATCATCCGGCTTATGCTCCCGTCTTGTGGCACATCAACACATGCCCCATACGTTCGTCCGGTTGAGCCCATCATCCGGCTTATACGCCCGTCTTGTGGCACATCAACGCATGTCCCATGCGTTCGTCTGGTTGCGCCCATCGTCCAACACAACCTTGCGCTTACGGCTTCAATATACGTTTCATGGTCTGATGCTTCTCAGGGCATCCTTGCACCAATTCAACCTTCAATGCATGTGTTCATCATCCTTGTCAAGCCCTTAAAGCTGCTTGCTTGTTCAACCCAAGCAGCTGCCTGCTTGCCCAAGATTCCAGATTTAACTTTCAATTTTAATAACTAATTTTCCAAGCCTTTTCTCAAGAAATTTCCTTCTACAAACATTCTCTAAATTGTCTTAGCAAGCTTAACTTAAAATTTCAGCATATAATTCCTCATGGTTTTGCTAGAATCCTCAAATTATCAAGACTGGCCCAACCTACCCGAGAATTCGACCTCCAACCGGATTCTTCCTATTCCAGCTTGATTCTGCTAGAATCTCCCTCTGGCATATCAATCTCAACAACTAGACATACTCAGGGTTTGAATGGCTCTGGAATTATTTCATTTTCCTGAGTGAATTTTTCCAAACTTTTGCTTGAAGTCGGGCTTCTCTTTTTAAACTAACAGCTGCATGTTCTCCTTTTAACATCAAGCTACCACCTCATCCTTAGAGGATAATGTCAAACCTCAGTATGACAGCTAGCTTAGCTGATCAATCTTCAAGATGATCTTTCCCTCTTGGCTATCAACGCAAGGGTCAGCTCCCAAGCCACCGCTTGCAACCACATGGCTGCATACCTCATTCTCAATGCATTGCCCAATCTAGCTAATGCTAGCTCACTTAGAGGCTTTTGTGTCCCTCCTTTAGTCACATACTTCTAAGCCAACGCATATCCTAGCCCATGCATAGCTCTTATCATATCAACCATGCGTTAAGCCTTCCCCGTTTCGTAGCATAACTTCAGCATGCATCCCATACTCCATCGTCTAGCCCATCGTCTAGTACTACTATCGCATAGCACCAACGCATAGGCCGCATAGCATTAATGCATAGGCCGCATAGCATCAACCCATAGACCGCATAGCATCCATCAACGCATAGGCCGCATAGCATCCATCGGCGCATGCCTCGCACCGCGTCATTACAAATTGCCAACGCATTTCCTTCGGCCACATGCCTTCGGCTGCTTACCATCGCATCAAAGCTTCCACTCATGCGTTCACCCTTGGTACTAACGCATAGCTTATCCTTGCCTTCCATACTTAGCCAAATTTATACTTGTTATATTATCTAAAACTTACCCGTCTAAGTATTTCTAATACTTAGAATTTTCTTCCTCCATCTTCCTACTTTCTTTATCTTCTTTCATAATTTTACTTAACACGCTTATTACTTACTTTTGTAGGAAAAATAGAGTATGGGGTTGACATGTAGTGAATCCTGTTTCATAACAGCATTGCTATAGAACTATAAGAGACTTTCAGGCAAAGTTTCCAGGATGAAACTAACATAACTGACCTCACTAATAACAGCTCATTCATCTCATCCACATTAAAGTGGACCATCATGCTAAGAATGTTTTCTTAAACAGAGGCTCCCTCTTGTATATGGGCATTCCAGATGAATTTAAGAGCTTCATGTCTGAGTTGAGCGAATAGTTGTCTAAACATTCCCTGCAGAGACTCCATGATCTCACAGGCAATGAGCATAGGCTCATGCTTCTTGGCCAAGACTTAAAAAAGGCTTGCCAAGATATATGCTCAGGCCTTTGCATTTGCCCATACCCAAGGCTGAACGTTTCGAGTGGCATTTTAAGCTTGGACTAGAGGACATTCTTCCACTAGGAAAAATATTAAGTCATCAATGATCAGAACTGTATTGATTGTATTCTTTCAGGTGATGTAATTATCACCAATTAATTTGTTGGCGGCGAGCATATTTAAAGTTGTGGAAGTCATATTGAAAATTTTTTAAACATACAATTTATTTATAGTAGTAACCCATGTATTACTCACTTTGGAAAAACCAATCAAGTTTAGTAAAATAATTTAATGCACCCTATGTGACATCTATTTTGCAATGATATTTCAGTAAGGCAGGGTAAAAGCAACCGTAGGGTGATCAGGTACCCTTTCACTGAAATGAGACCATCTCAACCAATATACAGAATAACTCCTTGTTTCTGTAAATATCAGTCACCATTATTCGGTTGTTAAATTGTTGACTAGCTTAATATTTTCTTGTAAGTGTAACTCCTCATTTTAGATTATAGAGCTCCGCCCCAATGAGCTAACTGTAGGAAAAACCCAATTGGGGCGAAAATTAAAGCAACCCTATCCAATTTTGGAGTTTGAGTAAAGAGTCATGCAAATGCCATCGGTAGAGGGACACAACAAAGGTTCCTAGAGGCCAAGCATGAAAATTTACTACAAACTAATAAGAGAGACCATGGGATGTGTTGACACACGTCCCACCACTTACTATAAACATCCTCTCCATTCACCTTGATATTGACCTATGAAAACACCACCCATAGGAGGACAGAAGTAAAGGTGCCTCAAGGCCGAGTATAGGTCTTACAGTGTGAACTATGAGGGAGAAACATAAAAAGGAAAAATGAAGTATCATATACCCCATTTTTCTCTCACTGAGTGTGTTACCTAGGGTTAATTTAACTTAGAAAAATACGGCTATTTATTTTACAAAGTGATTGTTTAAGTTTGCCGAAAAGTAACATTTACTTTATATAGTGAAACAGTTTTGATTAATGTTCATTAAACATTTTAACAAACTTTAACCAACAATTGCATGCTGGTAGAAAATCTATCTAATTCACCTTCCAAGTCAGTTCCTAGGTAGAGGTATTCTATTTCCGTCAACTTAAATACCCCAGCCTTAATAGAACTAGCCTTAGACAAAGGTCCCTTATAGATACATTTGCTACAATTTTCATCTTTTATTAAAACCAATTTACTCTTATTAAAGTAATTAAAAAGATTAAACTAATTTCTAATCATATTAGAAATATTGTGATTTTAGGTCTATGTGAATCATATTTAAAACTATTAAAAAAATATTTTAACCTAAGTTTACATGCAATTCTAAATTTTGATTTTAATTTCTAATTTCATTTAATTATAAAGATTATAAAATAAATTAAAAAAATTAAAACCATTCATTGTATTTCAAATCATACTTAGAAAAAATTATAACAATTATAAAATTACCTAAAGTAATATTATTATACATGTGTTGGGATAATTTAGGGACGCATTTTGTTTTGTTTTGTTTTTATCATTTAAGGATGGATGGGTTTGAACATGAAATCATGTGTTAGACATAACTGATGCGTTTGCTCCCATGCATCGGAATGATGATGCGTTAATCTTAGCATGCAATGACCACGCATTCCTATCACAAGTTTCCTTACGCTTGCGTCAAGTATACCACAAACGCAAGTTTCTCGGGTAATCCGAGGTCGAACACGGGGACTTGTCACTCAATAATATTTGTGAGGTGATGCGTTTGAGGCGATGAATAAGAATAAAAATAAAGCGAAGAAGGTTTAAATGTTTTACACACTTCTTCTATTCCTAACTAAACAGATTGATCAATATAAGACTTGCAATGAGAATAAGTAGAGACACAACAACCAATAACGCATAGTAATGTTTACTATCTTAAATCGCCCTAGTAATCCTAACTCGTTGCACTAACGCATCACACCTCTCGGTGGTCAGCCGCATGACTATATCTCTATAGTGCATGGTTGCGTCGAGCATAAGATTGTGCCTATCTCTAGAAACAATACGAACCTTGCTTAGTGTGTTCCATCCCTTACCTTCTCAGGCAGTTAGATGCGGCTACTTAACTTATAGACAAGCAATGCAGCATCCCATAGACAGGCGTTGCCACAGCCTTTCAAAATCAAAGAGGATTAACTCACTATACTCGCACAACTCACACCTCTCGGTGGGTTGCTACATGCGTCCTATCTCTAGGCTACAGGATTAAGCATGCGATAGACTTTGATAAATAAACGCTGAAGATAAATTATAATAGAGATGAAAATGATGAAGAAGACGGTAATGAAGGAATTAAGATTTGCATTGATCACAAAATATCTTAATATCTCAAGTTAAAATGTAATACAATACAGAGATTAGAAGGGAGATGAAGGACTCTGCGTCAAGGCTGTCGGTGGTGCCATGGTTGAATGGTGGAGATGTCTCTCTTGAGCTCTATCTCCATCGAATGCTCCGATCGTCACTCAGTCTGGGTTGTGGAGATGAAGAATTGTCACTGGAAATCTCTTTCAAGCTCTCATCTGTGATCACAAACTTCTGCCTTGAGGCAGAAGCTTGAATGTCTCAAAATGAAGGTCTCAAGGGCTATTTATAGAATTTGGACGCCGACAGCTGTAATGATGAAGGTATGGCTCACTACTGCTTTTGTCGCGGTATGGACATTGTCACATCGCTTTATCTTGTTGATACTCCCAAGGTATGCGTCCGAGCTTAATTTAGCTGAAGTTATCAACGCGTTCTACCCATCTTGCGATCTTCTATTATGGCTGTAAATCCGTGGCCGCAATCTCTATTTGTTCACCGCATTCTCCATGCATTGGACGCATGCGATTACTGCAACTTCCATGCGTTGGACGCATGGGGTTGTCGCCAGCATTCGTCTTTTGCGATCGCCTGGCTTCAACGCATGCGTTTGTATGTGATTGCTTATTACAAACGCATGCGTTTGATTCCTGCGATAGCTACAAAAATAGACACTTTTGCACGGAATAACGCATAATATTGAGTCAGTGAGGTTTTAGGTGCTTATCGACGCAAAACTCAATTTTTCCCAAATTCTAAGTATTATCACTACGTTTTCTACCTGTTAGCTATCATAATTCTAAATAAAAGGCTTATAATAACTGGCATACCCCCCCTAAACATAGAATCGTGCTTGCCCTCAAGCATGCGTTACTCAAGAAATTCTTAACTCACCTTTCGGTGTTCCTTTGCGATGACCAGCTTTTTCAGAATATAATA
>NC_143485.1:54625022-54653022 GCF_027475165.1 Benincasa hispida
CTTTTCCCAAAATGGTAGGTATATTGAATTGGCGAACTAGCCACTCATACAAATCAAAGGATAGTCCCTCGTGAACAAAAGTTCATAATACATTCAAGATTAAGACTAAGTTGTCTAGGTCATCCTATTGAAATAGAAACCTAACTAGTCAATGGCGTTACATCTAGTAGTTATTATTTTGCGGTTCGATCTTATGCAAACTCATCACATAGGATACCCCCCACTCGCATGTCACCTACACGAACGTGTTTATATCAAATACAATGTGTGTTGTATCCATAGTGTCACCAGGATAAGATACCCATCCTTATCCCTATACTATATGAAGTAGCTCGTATTGAAGAGATCTTTGAGCGGAAGTGGATCGTCCAAATTCCATTAATTATTGAAAACATAATTTATGTAAACATACAAGATATGCATTCAAAATAAATTATAGCATGCTTGAAACAAGAAAAAGGGTTCAAGATACATTATCCTTGAAGAACCTTTCTCTTCACGTGTCCCTCGAACAATCACTAGCCTCAAACAGAAACGACAACTCTTGAAGACCTTCTTCAAGAACTTCTCAAACCAAACAGAGTAGACACTACCACAATGAAACTTTGGTATTCTCAGGGTGAGAAACCAGGAGTGGTGGCCTTTGACTATTTTGGTTAGGAGGGATAGTTTGAGTGTGAAGGAAGAAGACTGAGGAACACACAGAACATCTCTACAAATCTCAATCGTTTAGTAATTCCAACAATAGTTGTAGAGGAAGAAGAGAAAACTAATTTTCTTTTATTCCTCTAAACTAATTTTCTTTTATTTCTCTTGCCACAAAAGCAATAACCACCCACTAAGGTGGTCGGAGAGAAAAAATGGAAGTTATTATTCAAATAATAATAAAATAATATAAATAAATATGATAACTAACTTATCATATTATATTTATATTAAATTATATGTTATATCAAATATAACACATAATCTATAGTTTTTATATTGTATCACATACAATATAAATTATAGTTTCTTTTCTCTATTTTATGACATTTAATATAAATCATATTTATATTAAATGTAACAACTATGAATCTCATTCATAGAAAATATATTTGAATCACATTCAAATATTTATTTCTCCTATTAAACTATAATGTATCAAATACATTATGACAATTATATCACATATAATTGAAACAAATATAATTAAATTCTTCTTATTAATTTGAACAATTCAATTAACCCAAAAATCGATTCTCAACTAAATTCTTTTTAGCTACCAAGGGGACCATATGGACATGTAGCTTGAAGCTCCAACGGTACATTAATAATTAATTAAACTCTTTAATTACATTATCCACTACCCGTTAACTATCGGACACTTCACTAAAGACCGACAACTGCACTCTTCGCACTACAGATATATTTCTATGTCCATTGGATATAACCAATCAACAGTACGATGACCCTTCACAAATTGCTTGTAAGTACAACAAAGTGAAATTATCGTTTTGCCCCTGTAGTTACATCTAACTCCTTAAGTACCATTGATTCCTCTAATGAACAATAGATCATAGTCTTACTATGACTAAACCCCTCTCGAACCAGGAGAAAATGTGGCGCCACATTGTTCAAGACCTAGAATCAGTCCTTAACAGAGTAATTTATCTACTTACCCCTGCTTCGAGGAATGAGTGAATTCTATCTTGTGTAGCCGTGTTCCCAGCTTCCTAATCAGACAAATCCCAAAATGGTAGGCTTGTTGAGTCGGTGATCTGGCCACTCTCACCCATACAAATTAAAGGGCCATCCTTATAGGCAGGAGTTCACAACTCACTCAGGATTGAGGTGATGTTACCTATGGTCATCCTGATGAAATGTAAGTCTCTATTATGAACGGTTTTATATAATGAAAATAAACATTTTGTGCTCGTGTGTCTAATACATGAATTATCAGGATCATATCATTTGTAGCACTTTATAACAATTGTAACACCTATAAAGCACGCCATACTCATAGTGTCACTAGGATAAGGTACCCAGCCTTATCCATCTACTACAGATCATTTAGGTTATCACTTAAACACAATCCACTTGTATGTCTCCACATACATATTTAAGTTACAACAATAACCTTGGATGTTAGTTTATGTGTTTGTGGTTAATGCAACTATAATATCACATATTTTATAGACAAAGTGAATAAAATATCATATGTTATTAGTCACATAAGAGTTTGTTCATACATTGTTTACAAACTATAAAACCCTACGAGATTTAGGGTATCAACCCCAACAATCTCTCACTAGTCCTAAAGCTAGTGGGGTGTACAATATAAACAAAATATAAAGTACACAAAACAATAAACTAGGGCATAACACACCCAGTACAATACTCTGTAGGTGACCCTCAAACACTGTAGTTGTGAGGGCCTTCGTAAACGGATCAATAACATTTTGCTTCGAAGCTATCTTCATGACAATCATGTCCCCTTGATGCACAATCTCTCAGATGAGATGATACTTCTGCTCAATGTGCTTGTCGCACTTATGACTTCTAAGCTCTTGGGAATTAGCCACAACACCATTATTGTCACGATAAAAAGTGATAGGCTTTGACATGTCTGGAACAACTTCTAGATCAGTCAAGAATTTCCTAAGCTAAACGGTCTCCTTAGCAGCTTCACAAGCCATACATACTCAGCCTCCATGGTGGAGTCTGTGATGCACCCCAGCTTGGTGCTTTGCCATACTACCGCCCTTCGTTAAGAGTGAACACTGATCCTAATGTGGATTTTCGAAAATCCCTATCAGTCTGAAAATCAGAGTCCGTATATCCCGTAAGGATCAAATCCTTAAAACCAGACACAAGCATGTAGTCCTTCATTCTCCATAGATACTTGAAGAAGTTCTTAACGGTGATCCAGTGATCTAATCCATGATTAGACTGATATCTACTGACTATCCCAATTGCATAACAGATGTCAGGTCTAGTACATAACATCACATACATCAAATTGTCCACAACAAATGCATAGAGGATCTATCTCATATCCTCAACCTTTTGAGGTGTCTTAGGATATTGTTCCTTAGACAATATAACTTCTTGCCTGAAAGGCAATAAAACCCTTTTGGAGTTCTACATCGAATATTTAACAAGTATCTTGTCAATACATGACACCTGAGACAGTGCTAGCATTTTGTTCTTTCGATCTCGAAAGATCTGAATACCCAAAACAAACTTAGCCTCTCCCAAATCTTTCATTTGGAATTAGGTCGCTAGCCAGTTCTTAACTGTAGTTAATAAACCTACATCATTCCCAATGAGTAGGATATCATCTACATACAACACTAAAAAAACTATTGAACTGTTGATGATCTTCTTGTAGATACAAGGCGCATCAACGTTTAGACCAAAGTCATAAGATTTGATCACAGTATCAAACCTTACATTCCAAGATCGAGATGCCTATTTCAGTCCATAAATGGACCGATTAAGCTTACAAACCTTTTTCTCTTGACCTTAGATTATGAATCCCTCGGGCTACACCATATAAATAGTCTCCTCAAGATTTCCATTTAGAAAAGTAGCCTTGACATCCATTTGTCATATCTTCTAGTCATAATTTGAGGCAATAGATAGGAGGATTTAGATAGACTTCAGCATGGTAATAGACGAGAAAGTCTCCTCATAGTCGACTCATTTTACCTAGGTATAACCCTTTTTCTACCAGTCTAGTCTTGAAGGTTTTCACCTTCCCATCAGCACCTCGTTTCCGCATGTAGATCCATTTACAACCTATAGGTTTAACCCCATCAGGTTGATCTACAAGATCCCATATTGAATTGAAGTATATAGACTCCATATCGAGATCCATGGCTTTGATCCATTCATCTCTGTCAACAACCTCCATTGCCTTCTTGTAAGACAATGGATTCTCAACCTCGCCATTAGCTACCATAGTTAGGATTTCAGTTAAACCCATATAGCGAATAGGTGGGTTTGCAACCCTCCCACTACATCGCGGCTCCCTCAACACTTGGTGGATTTGACCTACTAAATGAACCTACTTCAACAACTCTTGTTAAGGTACTGGGCTTTTAAAAAACTCTTGTTGAAGAATCAGTAGTTTCTTTGGAAATCTCTTTCAACACGATTTTACTTCTGGGTTTGTGCTCCTTTATGTGGTCTTCCTCAAGAAAAGTAGCATTTGTCGATAAAAATACTTTGTTTTCTTTCGGATAAAAGAAATAACCACCTCTCGTTCTCTTTGGGTAGCCTACAAATAGGCATAACCTTGAACGTGATTCCAATTTCTTAGGATTGTCCTCAAGCACATGTGTTGGGCAACCTCAGATTCTAAAATAACGTAAACTAGCTTTACGACCATTCCATAACTCCAGAGGTATTTTGGCAACACTCTAGAGGGAACGCAGTTCGAGATGTTCGTTGTAGTCTCCATTGAATAACCCCAAAATGAGTCAGATAAAATCCATGTCCAACACGGTTCGATTTTTCCTCTCTGATACACCATTTTGCTAAGATGTACCAAGTATTGAGAGTTGGATAGAATTCAATATTCTATCAAATAGTTATGGAATGTCAAATCCATAACTTTCAACCTCGATCAGATTGAAATGTTTTAATCGTTCAGTTTAATGATTTTCAACTTCAACCTTGAATTCTTTGAACTTTTCAAAAGACTCAGACTTATGTTACATTAAATAAATGTACCCATTTCGCGAATAATCATCATTAAAAGTGATGAAATATTCATAACCTCCCCTAGCTCTTACATTCATCAGACCACAAAGGTCTGAATACACTAGCTTTAGAGGTTCTTTGGCCCTATATCCTTTTCCAGTAAAATACCTTTTAGTCATCTTGCCTTCAAGGCAGGACTCACACACAGATAAAGAATTTTCTTCTAACTTACTTAGAAGTCCATTCTTCACCAACCTCTCATTTCTATTGAGATTGATATGTCCTAATCTTAGGTGCCAAAGATAAACATTTTCCTTACGTGAAATTCTAAGTTGTTTATTTTGACTTACAGCAGTTTTAAACATCTCTATGTTATGCATTTATTGCTAACGGCTTTAGCACATACAAATTGTTTTCCAGTTTAGCATAACATATATCAACACCATTCTTAGTAACAAATATTTTATTATAAGAAAATTTTAAATGATAATTATGTTCCAAAAGACACTTTACAGAAACCAAGTTCCTTTTTAAATTAGGAATAACAAATACATCATTCAGAATGAGAAATTTGTTCTATAAAGTTAACCGGAGACCTCCCACAGCCACAGCCGAGACGACGTGCCTAGTCCCAACTCGCATCGTCATCTTTTTAGCATCAAGTTTCCGCCAGGAACTAATTCCTTGAAATGAAGAGCAAACATGATTAGTGGCCCCAGAGTCAATAATCTAGGCAGAATCATTATTCTCCACTAAACAAGTTTCCAAAACAAACAAATCACATTTACCTTGTTTGACCTTCTTCTTAACTGCCAAATATTTGGGGCAGTCCCTCTTCAAATGTCCATCCTTGTTGCAATGGAAACACTTTCCCTTGTCAATCCTCACTGGTTGTCTACCCCTTGGAGCAGCAACTCCTGGGTTAGCAGCAGTCTTCCCCTTTCCACCCTTCTTCTTCTTCCACTTTTTGATGTCGGGGGAAGAAGGTGTAGATTTAGTTTTGGAGGTTGAACCTTTATGGAATTTTTTAGATGATGAAGCAACATTTGCTTCACCCTTCTTCTCCTTGCTTTTCAACAAGGATTGGAAAGTCAGCAGCTCATGTAGTAGAGTAGTCAGGTTGAGGGAGTGGACTATGAGAAAATTTCTCACCTATTGCTATACTTAAGTCTATTCTGATTCTCCTATCCATTTCCACGTATTATAACTGAGATATGGCAAATGGACGTCAAGATTGCCTTTTTGAATTGTAATTTTGAGGATATCATCTATATGTAGCAATCAGAAGGGTTAATAAACAAGGTAAAAAGAAAATGGTTTGCAAGCTTAATCGGTTCATTTATGGACTGAAATAAGCGTCTCGATCTTGGAATATAAGATATGATATTGCGATCAAATCTTATGGCTTTGACTATAATGTTGATGAGACTTGCGTTTACAAGAAAATCATCAACAGTTCAGTAGCTTTCCTAGTGTTATATGTAAATGATATCTTACCCATTGGAAAGTGAGGTCTACTGACAGATTTAAACAATGGTTAGCCACCAAATTCCAAATGAAAGATTTGGGAAAGGTGCAGTTTGTTCTAAGGATCCAGATTATCAAGGATCATAAGAACAAAATGTTGACCTTGTCTCAGACATCTTATATTGACAAGATGCTTATCAAATATTCGATGCACAATTCCAAGATGAGTTTATTACCTTTCGGGCATGGAATTGAATTTTCTAAGGAACAATGTTCTAAGACTCCTCAAAAGGTTGAGGAAATAAGATGGGGATTATCAGTAGATATTAGTCAAATCCGGGATTAGATCACTAGACAATAGTTAAGATCATCCTCAAGTATCTTTGGAGAACGAAGGACCATATGGTTGTGTATGGAGCTAAGGATTTGATCCTTACAAGATACGCTGACTCTAATTTTCAAACTGATATGGATTATAGGAAATCCATATTAGGATTAGTGTCCACTCATAATGGAGGAGCTGTAGTCTAGAGACGTACAAAGTAAGGCTACATTGCTAACTTTGCCATGGAGGCAAAGTATATAGTGGCTTGTGAAGTTTCCAAGAAGGCTGTATGACTCAGGAAGTTTTTGACAAATCTAGAAGTTGTTCTAGAGATTTCAAAGCCCATCACCCTTTATTGTGATAATAGTGGTGTTGTGGAAAATTTCAGGAGCCTAGAAGCCACAAGTAGAGGCGAGCATGGTAGGTCGATAAACCGACACGACCGACCGAAACCGGTCGAAATAGGGTCGACCGGTCGAAAATCCAACAAAAATCGAGCGGGGTCGATTTGGGAGGGAACCGCCGACTGTAGCTATCGGTCGGACACTGAAACCCGACCCGACTGACTTCATGAATTAAAAAAAATTATTTAATATATAATCAGTTCAGTGTTGCTGCCTCCCTCGTTTAGGGTTTTTTTTTTTGCTCCTTGCCTTTAGTTCACACTCGCAGTTGCCTGCTCCTACTCGAATCGCACCACAAAAATCGTTCCTTTCCTTCAGTCCACGACTCCAAGTCTTCCGTTCCTCTTTGTTGCTCTAGACTGCTCGTCTTCTTCCGTTCCTCTTCGCAATCGTAGCCGCAGGCATGTCGTCCAGTTCTGAGTCCACGACTCTAAGTCTCCACAGCTCATCTTCTTCCGGACCACTCGTTTCAGTATACACACTGTTTTCAAAATAGTGTTTTGTGCCTTCCTTGCTCAGTTGCTCGTTTTCGATTTTCATCCTGAGGTTCATTTTCGATTTGCAACTACAGATCCGTTTTCATTATCTATTTGCAATACATATTAGATGAGTTAATGTCTACATGAACAAATTTTTGGAGTCATATGACAACAATAAATAATAATTATTATTATTTTTAAGACTGAGAAGCAAAAAGACATTTTTTCTAGAAAATATGTCAAAATTATATATCAAATTAATGGATGTTGACCTAAACAAATCTAAATGTATGTATGTGCATGTGTGTGCAAATACATATTGCACTTCAATGATTAATTGTCCAATTAACGCATCTAGTGTAGTGAAACTGATGATAATATATATATATATATATATATATATATATATATATATATTTGGCATAGAACTGATGCTTATGTAAAGCTAAAATCCTTTGATTTTTTATGAATTGTGTGATACTAATGAGTGACGTTTGTCATGTTGTGGTTCAGTTACATGGCTTCAATGGATATGGAGTTTGATCGAACTGCAACTGAAGCATCAAAAAATGAACGAGATGCAAAAGGAACGGATGCCAATACAAATATCATTAATGTTGATTCAGCAAATGAGACATCAGACATTCTAAATCCACCGAAAAGAAGGAAGACGTGAAAAAATCCATGGTTTGGGATCATTTTGATAAGCTAAAAGGTGATCCTAATGACCCTCATGCTCAATTTAAGTACTATGGAGTTATCTATACATGTCATTCCAAACGTAATGGTACTAGGACTATGAAAAATCATTTGAAAAATTGTAAAAAATACCCTTACCAGAAAAAGAGAGATCCAACCCAAATGACATTATCTTTCAAAACTAAAGCCAAAGACAATGTTGGGGATAATAGGTCACAACTTGTATGTGAGTCATATAGTTTAGAGAGTTGTCGGGAAGCATTAGTGGAAATGGTAATTGTTGACGAATTTCCATTCAAGTTTGTGGAGGGTAAAGGATTTAAGAAATTTGTCGATAGATTAACATGTGCAAGTCAACCTAGATTTGTTATTCCATCTCGGTTTATTGTGGCTAGAGATGTGCTTAAGTTGTATGTTAATGAGAAAAAGCGTTTGAAAGATATGTTTGTGAATAGGAAGTATAGAGTTTCTCTCACTATGGATTGTTGGACATCAGGACAAAATATAAATTACATGGTCCTAACTGCCCATTTCATAGATTCTGATTGGAGATTACATAAAAGAATACTTAGTTTTATTCTAATTAAGAATCATAAAGGCGATATTATTGGTAAAATCATTGAAAAGAATTTGAAGGATTGGGGCATTGAAAGGGTAATGACTTTGACTGTTGATAATGCAAGCTCGAATGATACTGCCATTGCTTATCTTTTGAAAAGATTCACTAAGGGATTATTGTTTGGTGGAGAATTTTTGCATGTTTGTTGTGCTCATATATTAAATCTCATAGTATGTGATGCTTTTAAGGAACATAATGATTGCATTGAAAGAATTCGATATGCTGTACGATTTATAAGATCTTCTCCTGCACATTTTTTGAAATTTAAAAAGTACACTGAAATTGAAAAATTTTCTTGTAAGAGTTATGTGTGTCTTGATGTTCCCACTAGATGGAACTCTATATATTTGATGCTTGACGCAACTTTAAAGTTTGAAAAGGCTTTTGATAGATTAGAAGATGAAGATGCTTTTTAGACACGATTTGTCACCAAATAAGGAAGATTGGACAAATGCTAAGATGTTGATTAGGTTTTTAAAGGTCTTTTATGATGTGACATTGAAAATTTCAGGGTCTTTGTACACCACTTCGAAAATGGTTTTTCATCAGATTACAGTGGTTCTGAATTGTATACGTTTGAATGTTGGTAGTGCAAATGTAATGCTAGTTGGAATGGCCAATAGCATGAAGGCCAAAGTTCAGAAGTATTGTTGTTGTATGTTTGTATTATGCTAGATCCTCGAAAAAAGCTAAGATTTGTATCTTTTTGTCTTATAATTTTTTTTGGGCCAGAGGTTGCCAAATCTATGGGAAATGTAGTGGAACAATGTTGTAGACGTCTCTTTCACGAGTACAACATTACTCATACTCAGAGTGGGAGTGGGAACGGTAGTACTTCTACTAATACACCAAATGTCCCAGCCTCGGAGACCATGATTGATTGTGATTCAACTGAAAAGGTGGGGTGAAGACTTTGTCTATGATACATTTGATCTTGATTTTGAAGGCGATAAGACTACACCTTTCGAACAGGGGTCAAAGATTGATATTTATTTGTTGGAAGCGAATGTTAAGAATGAAGGTGATTTTTACATACTTCGATGGTGGAAGAGGAACAGGCATCAGTTTGAGGTTCTTAGTCATATGGCTAGAGATATTTTGGTAATTTCAGTATCTATTGTAGCGTCTGAGTCGGCTTTTAGTACAGGAGGACGTGTTGTTGATTCATCACGTTGTTCTTTGGCTCCAGAAATAGTGGAGGCTCTCATTTGTACTCAAAATTGGCTAAATTCTGATCCAATAGATCTTGAAGTTCAACATGACATGGAAGAAGCTTCATTATTTGAAGAAGGTATTTATTCATCATTTGTATTTTGTAGTTGTAACTTGTTAGATTAAAATCTTAATGAGGTTGTCTTTCTCTTCTTGATCTTAATTATATAGGATTCAGAGCGATTATGGACAATGAAAAAGACATTCAAGACCTTCCAGATTTTGCAAAGTTGTCCGTTAACAATTAAATATTTATCATTTTATTTTATTGTAATTGGGTTGTATTAGACAATTGACTTTATGTTTTATTGTAATTGCCTTGTATTTGACAATTGACTTTATATTGTAATTTTTATTTTCTAGTTTGATTGTATTGTATGTGTCATGTGACTATGTGTCATATGACATTTCTATTTGTGACGTATGTATTAAAGGTTTGTTTTCAATTATATTAATTTTTTTCAATTATATTGTATGTGAGTGTGACTATGTGTCATGTGACTCTCAACTCTCATATTAGTTTTGTTTTCAATTATATTTGAAATATGTATTAAAGGTTCTATAAGCAATTAAGCGAAGCGAGCAGTAACACAATCTTAAACAATGTACATGTTAATTGTTAAAAATTAAGGGTTGTCAAATCAAATCATTCACTCATATCTTATTTTTAATACCTCTAGGCTAGCTCTATTCCATAAGTATTAAAAAAATAAAATGTGAAATAGTATCTTGAATTTTGACTCACAATCACAAATTAAAAGAGAAAATTAAACATGATTGATAAGGAAGTTAATAAATAGTTGGTTTTTTTATTATTAAAAATTTCTATTTATAATGACTTGTCGACTTCTACTTAATAGCCAAAAAAATTTATAACGATTTATAATTTATAATTGCAATTTTCTTAGAATTTTAATATATAAATATAATTTATTTTAAAGGAAGAAAAGAGGCAAAACCAAAAAACCAAAAAAAAAAAAAAAAAGTTCTGACCCGACAAAAACTGACGGACTGACCGACCGGTTGGCCGGTCGTTTTTTAGCTCATTCGTCGGTCGGGGCTGGTTTGGATATAGTCCAAACCGATCCTTGTTGGTTCGGGGTTGGTCTAGTCAAAAACCGACTCCGACTTGCCGATGATCACCCTTAGCCACAAGAGAGGGAAGCACATTTAGCATAAATATCATCTCATCGGTTGTGCATCAAAGGGACGTGATGGTCACAAAGATCGCTTTGGAGCACAATGTTGCTGATGATGGAATACAAAAGCATGCAATGAAAGAAAACAGAATCAATAAGCACTCTATTACATTTAATTTGAGTTCTAAAGCATGCTATTTCATAAATTCAAAGGAGGATTTCAAGAAAAACATACCTTTGATGATTTCTCAAGAATCCAAGCTGCTCTTCACTCCAAATCAGCTCCAAATCGACAGTGAACCACCAAGAGATCTTCTCTACTATTCTCAACCTTGAATTTTAGTGGTGGAACTTGTATTTGAGTGAATTTGGTGAAGGATATTGAGGATTCTTGTGAGGAAGAAGATGAAGAAGCAGAAACTCTTTTCAGCTCCAGAATCACTTTCTTTCTTCTTCAAAATTGAGAGTTTTATGTTTCTTCAGCATGCAAGTATTTCTCAACCATCAAATGGCCAGCACCTACTTCTCAATTCAAGTGGGATTTATGTATGCTTGTAGGAAGAACACCTCTTGCTCAAGGTGTTTTATGGGCAAAACCCATATAATTTTGTTTTCCCACTTTTCATTTCAATAATCAATTAATTTAAAAAATTAATCAAAAATTGATTTAATCAATTCATAACTAATAAAATATCAAAATTCAATTTCTCAAATTGGAGTTAAATTGGAAATTAATTTGAATTTTAATTAATTAAATATCAAATATCAAATTAATCATACATTAAATTTAAACATGAATCTAATTTATGTAATTGATATTTAAATCAATATTTAAATATCATAAACTCTTCGATTTCGTTTAATTTCAATAAATTAAACGTTAAATAATTATATTAAATATAATTTATACAAACCCTAATTTTAATTTGAACATTTCAAATTGATATCATTCCAAATTCACTCAATTTAATAATTCAAGGTGTTCATGTTTTACGAGCTAGTAGAGGGACCTTATGGATCTACAGATCATGAGCTCCAACGATTAAGATTAATTGGCTAAAACTCTTTAGACCAAATTAATCAGTATTCGTTAACTATCAAGTCACACACTATAGCTCGATAGTTGCACTCTCCTCACTGTAGATATATTTGTGTCCACATGATTTAACCACAACTAGTAAGTCGACCCTTCACAGGTTGTTTGTAGTACCGACTGGGTCATTGTTCTGTTTTACCCTCGATATTATGTCTTGATCCTTAAGTTCTAACTGATTCTCTAATAAACAATTGGTTTGTGATTTAGTCACTAAACTAGATCCCTCTCAGCCTAGTGAGAGAGTGGGACCCCTTGTTCAAGACCTGGATTCAGTAATTAAGAGAACAACCTTTCTCCTATCCCTAAATCAGTTAGGCGTGAATTTCGTCTTGCACCTTATGTCCATAGCTATCTACCCGATCTTACCCCTGAAATGGGAGGCTTATTGAGTCGGCGCTGTTGAGCCAACCCTCACCTATGCAAATATAAGGATAATCCCGAATAAATAGGAGTTCATAGTTAGCTCAGGATTAAGATCAAGTTACCTAGGTCATCTAAGTGAAATAGTCAGTCTTATACAGTAAACGATGTTATAAAGTAAGAGTAACTTATTTCTTGGTCCAATCTTCTGCAAACTCATTACATAGGACACCTTCACTCCTCATGTCAGTACATGAATGAATCTGGATCACTTCATTTGTAGTATCTTTACAACAATTTGTAACAACTACAAAGTAGGCCGCATCCAATAGTGTTACTAGAATAAGGTACCCAACCTTAAATCATGTACTATAGACCGTTTTGGTTATTTATTCGAACTTGATCCATCTCTATGTCTCTACATAAAGTTAAAGTATTCATATAATAGCCATGGATCTTAGTTTATTGGATTTAGACTTTTACAAATGCAATTAATAGATTCAATACCTTTATTGAAGAAATGTTAAATAACATCTTTATTGATAATAGAATATGTTTAACTTTAGAAACTGTGAGTTTTAGGATATAAAATCTAAAAGCTGATACATTTACAAAGGCTCTCATGGCTAAAGTATTTGAGGGTCACCTGGAGAGTTTGGGTCTATGAGACATGTGTCATCTAGTTTAGGGCAAGTGGGAGATGTTACTGGGTATAATGTATGCTCTAGTTTAATCGTTTGTATACTGTACTTTGTTTTTATACGTTGTATTTATACACTCCACTAGCTTCAGGACAAATGGGAGATTGTTGAGGTTGATGCCCTAAATCTCTTGGGTTTTATAGTTTGTAAATTATTTTACACAAATTATTTATTTAATAAAACAAAGTATTGTTTTATTTGACATTTAGTTTGCATTAACCAAAATCCAATAAACTAAGATCCTAAGTTATTAATGTAGATTAAACATGTATATGGTGACATTGAAGTGGATCATATTTAAGTACTAACCTGAATGGTCTGTAGTATATGGATAAGGCAAGGTACCTTATCCTTGTGACACTATAGATACCACCTACTTTGTAATTGTTACAATTGTTGTAAAGTGATACAAATGATCTAAACCTAATCGTTCATGTGGAGACATGCGAGTGGGGTATTCTATACAAAGAGTTTGTATAAGACTGGACCACGAAATGATTAGTCTCTATTTATAACATCATTACTTGAAGAGACTTACATTCACTAGAATGACCATAAATAACTTGATCATAATCTTGAGTGAGTTGTGACTCCTGCCTAAGAGGGAGATCCTTTAATCTGTATAGGTGAGAGTGACTAGATTTGTTGACTCAATATGCCTATCACCAGATTTGTTGACTCAATATGCCTATCATTTTGGGAATTTATTCGAGTGGGGAGCTGGGAATACAGTTACACAAGATGGAATCCCCTCTTTCCCAATCATAGGAAAAGTAGATGAATTGCTCCCTTAAGGACTGATTTCGGATATTGAACAATGAGACGCCTCGCCCTCTCACTGGCCAGAGAGGGGTTTAGTTTATAATTGGACTATAACTGATTGTTCGTTAGAGGAACCAATGGTACTTAAGAAGTAAGATGTAACTATAGGGATAAAAGTATAATTTGACCCAACTATAGTTACGATCGATTTGTGAATGGTCAATTTACTATTGATTGGTTATATCCATGGGCAGAGAAATATATCTAGACTGCAAAGAGTGCAGCTATCAATCTTTAGTGGAGTGACCAATAGTTAAAGAATGTTGATTAAGCTAATTAAAGAGTATAATTGATTAAGCTTGTATTATTGATGCTTCTAAATTGTAGATCTATTAGGTCTCCTTACTAGTGAAGGAATCGAATTCCTAGTAGAATCGTGTGAAAGCCTTGCATTTAGAAATTTGTTTCTATGGAAACAAAAGTAGTAAAATAAAACATGCATTTGTAGGATAAACATTCAAACAAAACCATAACCATGATAGAAAGGAGGAAAAAGAGAAGAAATCAAAACTCACATTTGTTGATTCTTCTAGCTTTCCTCTTCCACTGCTATCACTGATCTTGAACTTTTCCAAGAAGAAGAACACCACCAACAAAATTACCTTGCTATTCTCTAAGATTCCAAAGAACTTGGAACAGTGGTCTCCAAGAACTTTTGAGGAGGAAAAGGGTAGAAACTTTCTAGAGAGAAGTTAAATAATAGGTAGAGGTTTGGAGACTAGGTTTTTTGTGTAATAAAAACCTCTTACCCTATATGGGCTATGAAAATATATTTATATGGAGAAAGGTTAACCCCCTCTCCAAGAATTTTCCTTTATACTTTTAGTGCTAATTAATTAAATAACCCTTATTTAATTATTTGGCACAATAATTAAACGACTATATATTAAATTATATTTAATATACATTTATTTAATTATCATAAATACCATATATTTATACTAACCTCAAATCTCCATTATTTCTTAATCAATTAATTAACCATTAATTAATCAATTAAATAACTATATTAAATCATATTTAATATGGAGTTCATTAACATATAAATATCACATATTTATGTGTACATCTCTTTATGAATCCAATTCATATAAGTATGATATTTGAATCTTATTCAAATGTATCTCTCTTACATAATTTGGCTTATAGATCATATCTATAATTATCCGTTATATATTAATCTCATTAATATAAAATTTTCTCATTTGATTTGAACAATTTAAATTATTCCTCATTACTATGCTTTAATGAACTAACAAGGGGCCTTATGAACCTACATAGATTAGAATCTCCAATGATATGAGATTAATTGATTAAACTCAATCCAATTAATCAATATTAGTTAACTACCGATCACTTCACTAAAGATCGATAGTTGCACTCTTCGCACTGTAGATATATTTATGTGTCCATGGATATAATCAATCAAAAGAGCGATGACCCTTCACAAATGCTCATAACTACAACTGGGTCAAAATAATGTTTTACCCTGTTATTATATCTAACTCCTTAAGTACCACTGATTCCTTTAATGAACAAATAGTTTATAGTCCAACTATAAGTTAACACCTCTCAGGCCATTGAAAGGTTGAGGCATCATTGTTAAAGACCCGGAACAAGCTATTAAGGGGGAAATTTATCTACTTTTCCAAGGAATGGGAACGAGTGAATTTCATCTTATGTAGCTGTGTTCCCAACTCCCTAATCAGATAAATCCCCAAAATGGTAGAATTATTGAGTCGATATCATGGCCACTCTCACATATATAGATCAAAGGACTATCGTCATAAACAGGGTTTATAACTCACTCATGATTAAGGTCAAGTTTCCTATGGTCATACTAGTGAAATATTAGTTTTTTCAAGTAACGATGTTATAAAGAGAAACTAATTATTTCGTGGTCCAGTCTATGTATAAACTCCTTTATACAGGATACCCCCACTCAGATCTCTTTACACAAACAATATGGTTGATATTGATTGTAACATTTACATCTCATGTAACAATTACAAAGTGAGTCATAACTGTATTGTTACCAGGATAAGGCACCCAACCTTCATCCATTTACTGTAGACCTTTTAGGTTATTACTTCAATATGAACCGCTTGTATGTCAACCACATACTGTTCAAGTGACATCATATAGTCTTGGATTTTAGTTTATTAGATTGAATTAATGTTGTCTAAATGTCAAATAAAATAGCTTTGATTTTATTTGATAAATAATTTGTGTTAACAAAACTACAAACCACAAGATACACTAAATTTAGGACATCAATCCCAACAATCTCTCACGTGTCCAAAGATAGTGAAATGTACCAAGATACAATAAAAGACGAGTGAAAAATTAAAATATCAATATATAATGTAAGGTAAAGTATCAATATAAAATACAATATACAATGTAAGGTAAAGTATCAATATACAATACAATAAATTAGGGCATACAATATACCTAATAACATCTCTCACTTGCCTTATCTTAGATTGCTCGTATCTCATAAACCCAGACTCACTAGGTGACCCTAAAAAACTTTAAATGGATCAGCAATATTGTGCTACAAGACAATTTTTATGACGATCACATCTCTCCGTTTCACAATCTCTCTGATAAGATGATACTTACGCTCTATATACTTTCCACGTTTATGGCTAAGAGGCTTCTTGGAGCTTTTGCCACGACAAGTCTGTGAGAAGTTTTTTTAGCCAAGCGGCTTCTTTAGCAGCTTCACAGGCAGCTACATACTCAACCTTCATGGTGGAATCCGCAATACAACATTGCTTAATGTTGCACCATTGGTAGGGCCGAGTTTATCGTCGCCCGTAAAACCGCGCCTATGCAAATAATTTTATAAATCACCGAATGAACTACTTATACTAACTGGTAGTACAAGCGACAAGTCCGAGGTCGAACCTCAGGGAAGCGTGGAAAATTAGTTCATCGAAGCTCGTTTTCAGTTAAAGAGATAAACGAGGGGGTTTGTGTGGATTGATAATTAAAAGTGCATGAAATAAAGTGCAAGAAAATAAAAGATAGAAGTGCAGTTAATTGATATATCTTAGCTTTTCACCCAATGTAATTTAGATCATTGAATCAATTTATGACTTAAACTTCTTGTTTATGCTTAGCCCAATTGATTGGAATCCCAACCAATGATCCTAATTATCTAATTAGTCAAAATGCACAGAAAACGAATATGCTCTATAAAAATTAACGAATCACATTAAGTTCTAGGGATTACGCTAAAATGAGCGTTTAACTCCAATGTCTAATTAAACAATCATTATGGTTTTTCTTTAGGTTGATAGGAGCAGTCCTTTTTGCCTAACGAACCTATTGCTTCCATTGGGATTAACTTATAAATATGTGTCAAATATTACACATTAATCATAAAGCATTAGGATCACACAACAAAAATTATTGGGGGTCAATCAACAATTAAAATCATGCAATTCATAAATATAAATTCGGATTAAAACCCATAGACAAGTTTGTATATATCAATAAGTCGAAATCTCAAAAAATAACATTCAGTTCCTCCAAATCCTTAAACTAAGAAACTAAAACTTTACCTTCCCATGGAGGATGAGAAGCTACAATCTGACGTTTACTCGATAAATTACTAGAGATACTAAAAATTGAAGGAAAAGGAAGAAAGAGGAAGTCTAACTCCGGCCTCCATCGATTCGGCCTCCCAAGTTCAGCATGTTTTGACCTAGGGTTGATGTGAAGTATTTATATAAATCATCGCAGTGTTGCAACGCTGGCGTTGTGCAACTTTAGAGTGTTAGAACACTGTAAATAGCATTGCAATGCTGCACATTCTGCCTTAGAGCGTCAGGGTTGAGTGTCGAGATAACGTTGCAACCCTGTGACAGTGGCAGTTTCATAATTTTCACTCTTTTGAAGCCTGACTGCTCAAATCACCTCCAAATTGCTTTAAATTAGTCCCATTATGACTTTGATTTCTTGGTTCTACCTCCTCGGTGCATGATACCTATAAAATAAGATAATAAACACATAAAATCCATTAACGAGCCTAAATTAAGCTAAGAGTAATAACACTTTTTGAGAGCTATCAACCACAGCCATACTTTAGCTCCTCCATTCAGAGTGAACATTGATCATGATGTGGATTTTCTTGTATCCTTATCAGTCTGAAAATTAAAGTTAGTGTATCATGTAAGGATCAAATCCTTAGTCACATACACAAGCATATAATTTCTTGTTCTCCTAAGATACTTGAGAATAGATTTAACTGATGTCCAGTGATCAAATGCTGGATTGGATTGATATCTACTAACTATTCTCACTGCATGGCAGATGTCGGGTCTAGTACACAACATGACATACATAAGGTTACCCACTTCAAATGCATAGGGAATCCATCTCATCTTTTCAACCTCTTAAGGTATCTTAAGACACTGTTCCTTAGACAAGATAATTCCATGCCTGAAAGGTAACAAACCCTTCTTGGGATTTTGCATCGAATATCTGACAAGCACTTTGTCAATATGGGATGCCTGAGACAAGGCCAATGATTTTTTCTTTCGATCCCTTATAATTTGGATCCCTAGAACAAATTGTGCTTCACCCAACTATTTCATTTGGAATTGAGCAGCTAGCCATTCTTTAATGATAGTCAGGTAACCTACATCATTCCCAATGAGTAGGATATCATTCACATACAACACAAGAAAAGCTATTGAATTGTTGATGATCTTCTTGTAAGTATAAGACTCATCAATATTTTGATCAAACCTTATATTCCAAGATTGAGATGCTTGTTTCAATCCATAAATGGACCGATTAAGCTTGCAAACCTTTTACTCTTGACCTTGTCCAATGAATCCTCCTGGTTAAGTCATGTAGATGGTTTCACCAAGATTACTATTTAAAAAGGCAGTCTTGACATCCATTTGTCATATTTCATAGTCATAATATGTGGCAATAGATAAGAGAATCTAAATAGACTTAATCATAGCAACAGGTGAGAAAGATTTTTCATAGTCCACTCCCTCAACCTAGGTATAACCCTTTGCTACTAGTTTAGCCTTAAAGATTTGCACCTTTCCATCTACACCCTGTTTTCTCTTGTAGATCCATTTGAAACCTATGAGTTTAACTCCATCAGGTTGATCTACAAGTTTCCAAACAGAATTGGAGTGCATAGACTCCATTTTTTTATCTATGGCTTAGATCCATTCATCTTTATCAACATCAACCATTGCATTCTTGTAAGACGATGGATCCTCAACATTATCATCTAATATAACGATTTGAGTTTTTGTTAACCCAGATAGCGAGTAGGTCGGGTTATAATCCTCCACTACATTGAGGCTCTCTCAACATTTAAGAAGGATGTGTTTGACTAGATAAAGCAACATCAACAAATCTTGTTGAAGTGCTCGCCTCTTCAACAACTTTTGTTTAAGTTTCAGTAGTTTCTTAGGAAAGTTCATTTAATACGATTTGGTTCCTTGGCTTATGTTTTCTAATGTGGTTTTCTTCTAAGAAAGTAGCATTTTTCGATACAAATACTTTGTTTTCTTTTGGATTGAAGAATAGACCACCTCTGATTTTTTAGAATAACCTACAAATAGGCATAATCTTGAACGTGATTCCAATTTCTTTAGATTTTCCACAAGCACATGTGTTGGACATCCCCAAATCCTGAGATGCCATAAACTACTTTTGACGACTCTCCATTATTCAAAAGATGCTTCAGTAACACTCTTCGATGGAACCTAGTTTAAAAGGTAAGTCGTAGTCTTCACTGCATAACCAGAAATGAGATAGATAGATAAGCATAACTCATCATAGAGCGAGTCATATCCAACTAAGATCTATTTCTCCTTTCTGATACACCATTTTGTTGAGGTGTACCAGGTGCTGAGAGTTGAGATTTGATTTCATGTTCTATCATATAGTTCTAAAATTTAGTATCCATGTACTCATTTTTTACCTAACAAATTTTCTACTTTAGCCTTATACTCTTTGAACTTTTCAAGTGTGTCAGAATTATGTTGCATTAGATAAACATACCCATGACTTGAATAATCGTCCGTAAAAGTGAATATTCAAACCTTCTTTAGCTTTTACATTCATCGGACCACAAAGGTTTGAATGTATAAGCTCGAAGGGTTCTTTGGCTCTATAACATTTTCCGGTAAAAGGTCGTTTTGTTATTTTTCCCTCTAAACAAGATTCACATACAGGTAAATAATTTTTTTCTAATTTGTTTAGAAGTCCATTCTTAACCAACCTCTCAATCTTATTGAGATTAATGTGACCTAGTCTTAGATGCCAAAGATGAGCATCATCTTTAGGAGAAATTTTTCTCTTCTTAATTTTAGTGATTGCAGTGTTGAACATTTCAATATTATGGAGCAGTTTAGACACTACTGACCTTAGTACATATAAGTTGCTTTTGTTTGTTGCAGAACAAATATCAATACTATTTTTCGAGATAAATGTTTTATCTCGCATAAAAGATACACTAAAAGAGTATTCTAACAAACATGAAACTTAAATCGAGTTCCTTTTAAAATTAGGAACATAGTAAACATTGTCTAACAACATAAACTTTGATTCACAAAACAACTTCAAACTCCCAATTGCAACTGCCGAGACAACCTCTCTTGTTCCAACCTATAGAGGCATCACTCCCGCTGCCAGATATTTCCAAGAACTAGGTTGGCAAAAGGAGATAGGAAAAATAAATATGCTTGTCTTATGCTATGCTTGATCTTCATGTGTCGATGGTCATGCGTTGGACTAGAAAATATACAATATGCGTTTAAGCACGTATGCGATGACCATGCGTTTCTGTCACAAGTTTTCTCACTTTCTTGCCAACTATAACGAGAACGCAAGTTTCTCGGGGTGATCCAAGGTCAAACACAGGGACTTGTAACTCAATAATGTTTGTGAAATGATGCGTTTAAGGTGATGAATCAAGGAAAAAAGACAGAAGTTAATGGAATATGCACTACTCCTACTCCTAACTAAACAGATTGAGCAATGGAAGTTTAACTATGAGAATTGGTAGAGATGTAGCAGTTGTTAATGCATAATAATATTCATTATGTTAGGTCGCCCGAGTAATCCCTGCTCGCCACACTAACGCATTGCACACCTCTCGGTGGATAGCCGCATGCCTATATCTCTATAATGCATGGTTGCGTCGAGCATAAGATCGTGCCCATCTTTAAAAACAATGCTTACTTTGCTTTAATGTGTTCCACTACTAACCCTTTTAGGCAGTCAGTTGCGGCCAATCAGCTCATAAACAAGCATTGCGACGACTCATAGACAAGTGTTGCTATCGCCTCACACCAAGCGAAGAAGATTAACTCACTATACTCTCACAACGCACACCTCTTGGTGGGTTGCTACATGCGTCCTATCTCTAGGTTGCATGATTGAGTATGCGACTACCGTTGATAACTAAACGATGAATGTAAACGATGATAAAGGAGAAGAAAATGAAAAAGATGGAGCTGAAGGAACTAATAGATGCACTGATTACAAAATGTATTAATGTCTTAAGCAAAAATGTAATACAATACAGAGATAAGAGGAGAGGCGAAAGGCTAGAAACAAGCAATCTCTTGCTTTTCATCGAAAATGCGTCAAGGCTGCTGGTGGCACCATGGATGGATGGTGGAGAAGTCTCTCTCGAGCTCTATCTCCGGAGAAAATCCGGTCGTCACTCGGAAGGGGCTGTGGAGGTGGAGAATCCTCAAAGAGTTTCTGCTCATGCTCTCATCTATGATCACAAGGATCCGCCTTAAGGCAGAAGCTCATATGATTTGAAGTGAAGATCCAAGGTGCTATTTATAGAGCTCAAACACTGACAGCATTGATGATTGTGTTCTGACTCACTGCTACCTTTATCGCGGTATGGGCAATGTCAACATCACCTTATTTTGTTGATACTCCCAAGGTATGCGTTCATGCTAGTACCAACGCATTCCACCCACCTTGCGATCAACCTTCTATCACGGTTATTACTCGATAGCTGCAACATCCATGCGATGAACTTGTCTTCTTGAAAATTAATGCATACAATCAACTTTGTGATGGTATGAGATCAACGCATGTGATTGATTCCTACAATTGCTACAAAAATAGACATTTTGACGCAGTATAACGCATGATATAGGGTTAGCGATGATTTTTAGTGCTAGTTGACGTAAGCTCACTTTTCCACATTAATTCTTAGTATTATTAACGCATATTCTGCTCCTTATTCCTCATAATTCTAAGTAAAAGGCTACAATAGTTTGTATTTCTATAAGCTATCATGATGCATGATCATGTTTATCCTAAGGTGGGATTTTAAAACTATATGGCATACATTATGCAACATATAAAACATACAGTTAAGTAATACATCATATGCATATAAAACTATATAAAAGCTGTAATAGACCAAATATTGGCACCCCAATTTTAACAAAATTAAAAATTACAAAGGAAAGTTACCTTCTTTGCATCGAAGAGACTCTTGCGATCAGCTATCTACTAGGTAGCTTCCATGATGCAAAAACCGAGATGAACAAGGGATTTATGCTAAACTCCACGCATGGCAGATGAAGTACTCGACACATGGTACCTCGCTCGACACATGGGTTTCGAGTACTGCATACGTTGAACGATGAAGTTCATCGCATGTGCATCGTCCCTCTGCATGCGATCGTGAGCATTGCACCCACCGTGCCTAAGTCCCATCAACGCATGGGCATCGACTCATTGCATGAGTATTCTACCTACCGCATGGGTTTGCTTTCAGTCTTGTAAGTGTCGACGTATGGTATACATTGACGTGTTTATCTTTAAGCTCCTCTACTTTGCAAGGTCATCACCCTATCGCATGGAATGCATCCCACTACAAGCCATCATCGCATTTCATTTCATCGCAAGCCATCATCACATGCCATCTCGCCGCAAGTCGTCATGGCATGCCAAGATACCAAGCACTGCGGGACAGAAGCAAATCCTCTATTTTTGTTGAAAATCTGGGCTCCGGACAACTTCATTTCTGATCTCGAACGACCTAAAAAAAATACATACTTGATTGCAAAAATAAAATGCCCAAACAGTAGACCCTTACATTGATCAAATCAACACAAAATTTTACAATCTATGGTGCCAATAAATGAAATTATCTATCAAGCAAACCTCATACATTTTCAAGCAAAATGCAGAAAAATAACTTACCTCATGAACTGGTTTTTTTTCCTTCCATTTTTCCTAAAATCAAAATGTAAGAAAATATTGACTTTGATACCAATTGAAGAGATCGAATTTCCGTGGAAGCGTGTGAACGCCTTGCATTTATACATTCATTTTCATGGAAACAAAAATAGTAAAATAAAACATTCATTTGTAGGATAAACATTCAAATAAAACCATAAGCATGCTAGAAAAGAGGAAGAAGAGAAGAAATCAAAACTCATCTTTGTTGATTCCTCTAGCTTTCCTCTTCCATTGCTATCAACCAACAAAGTTACCTTGCTATTCTCTAGGATTCCAAATAACTTGAAAGAGTGGTCTCCAAGAACTTTTGAGGAGAAAAGTGGTAGAGAATTTCTAGAGAGAAGTTGGAGAGAAGGTAGAGGTTTGGTGGCTATGTTTTTTTTGTAATAAAAACTTCTTACCCGGCTATAAGGATATATTTATATGGAGAATGGTTAACCCCTTCTCCAAGAATTTTTCTTTATACCCTTAGCACTAATTAATTAAATAACCTTTATTTCATTAATTGACACAATAATTAAATA
Organism: Benincasa hispida; assembly: GCF_027475165.1. Lineage (NCBI taxonomy): Eukaryota > Viridiplantae > Streptophyta > Magnoliopsida > Cucurbitales > Cucurbitaceae > Benincasa > Benincasa hispida. The sequence goes on from NC_143485.1 coordinate 54,648,823, forward strand.
ACCATATATTAAATCATATTTAATATACATTATTTAATTATCATAAATATCATATATTTATACTAACCTCCAATCTCCATATTTCTTAATCAATTAATTAACCATTCATTAATCAATTAAATAACTATATTAAATCATATTTAATATGAAGTTAATTAACATAAAAATATCACATATTTATATGTGTACATCTCTTTATGAATCCAATTCATATAAATCTAATATTTGAATCGTATTCATATATATCTCTCTTACATAATTTGGATTAGATCATATCTATAATTAACCATTATATATTAATATCATTAATATAAAATTTTCTCATTTGATTTGAACAATTTAATCATTCCTCATTACTATCCTTTAGTGAACTAACAAGGGGACCTTATGGACCTACAGATTAGAACTCCAATGATATAGGATTAATTGGTTAAACTCCTTTAATCCATGTAATCAATATTCATAACTACTGATCACTCCACTAAAGACCGATAACTGCACTCTCCGCACTGGATATACTTTTGTGTCCATAGATATAACCAATCAATAGAGCGATGACGCTTCACAAATGCTCATAACTACAGTTGGGTCAAAATATTGTTTTACCCTTGCAGTTACATATAACTTCTTAAGTATCACTGATTCCTCTAATGAGCAAACAATTTATAGTCCAACTATAAACTAACACCTCTTAGGCTAGTGAGAGGTTGAGACCTCATTTTTCAAGACCCGAACCAGCTATTAAGGGAGCAATTTATATATTTTCCCAAAGAATGGGAAGGAGCAAAATTCCATCTTGTGTAGCTGTATTTCCAGCTCCTTAATTAGACAAATCCCCAAAATAGTAGGCTTATTGATTCGGCTATAATGGCCACTCTCACCCATATATATCAAAGGACTGTCGTCATAAACAGGAGTTCATAACTCACTCAAGATTAAGGTCAAGTCTCCTATAGTCAACCTAGTGAAATTTTAGTTTCTACAAGTAACAGTGTTATAAAGAAAAACTAATTATTTCATGGTCCGATCTATGTTTAAACTCCTTTATACAAGATATTCCCACTCACATGTCTTTACACGACCAATATGGTTCATATTGTTTATAACACTTACATCTTGTGTAACAATTACAAAGTGGGTCGTATCCGCAGTGTTACCAAGATAAGGCACCTAACCTTCATCCATTTACTGCAAACCTTTTAGGTTATTACTTGAACATGAACCACCTGCATGTCAACCACATACTGTTCAAGTGATATCATATAACCTTGGATCTTAGTTTGTTGGATTGAATTAATGTTGTCTAAATGTCAAATAAAATACATCTGATTTTATTAGATAAATTGTGTTAATAAAACTACAACCACGAGATACACTAGATTTAGGATATCAATCCTAATAACTAGTTCACTCACTAAGGACAAAACAACAAAACAAGGGATAATTATTTGTGGAATAATTTGAAATGTTCAAATTTGAGGGAACTAATTATAATTAAGACGATATAATATGTGAGAGATAAATGTTTGAATAAGATTTAAATAACATTTATATCTATGCGTATAAATATTATAGGTTAAAAATAATATGAATGAGATTCATATTAAAACTATACGTTATAAGGAAGAGTTGCATTTTAATGTAGTTAAGATGCATAACATATATTTATTAATTAATGATTAATTAATCAACTATATGTTATTTTATTAATATTATAGTATAAAAATTTGTTTTTAATTTAATATTTTTTAAATAAAATCACTCCCATTACATGGGAGTTATTTCTACACATACGAGAGAGAGTTATTGTAACTCCCTTCCCTTCTCTCTAATTATTTATGTGAGGAGAGACAAAAAAATACATGATTGTTACATAGAGAACTCTCTAAAAAGAAAAAAGCTCTCTCAATTCCCAAAACTTCTTCTGCCCTTTCCTTCTACCAAAATCTCTAAAGAAGTTCCACAAATTCATCCATTGCCAAAGAATGCAAGGTTTCCTTGTGGTGGTGTTCGTGTTTACCGAAGATTTGGTGAAGGCAGTGTTCGTGACTTCTGGGAGAGGAAAACATGAAGAAGGGTTTTCTACTAATGTAAGTGAAAACCTCTTTCCCTTCTTCTCTGTAATTTTTTAGTCGCATGCTTATAGGCTATATGTTTATGTTTATTCTTTGGTATATTTTCTCTAATTTTAAGTTCTATCTAAAATGAAATCACTGACACAAGATGATCATTCACTTCTGCTGAGGATTCATTTCCTTTATAAATAAATAATAATAAAAAAAGAGGTAAATTCGTAGATTCAAATATTGCTCATTTTTCTTTTCTTCTTATCATATTACTAAATCATTTAGTTTTATAGTTTATAGCTTTAATTAGTTTAGATTTTGTCCATATTATTTATAATTGGTTCTCCCATTTGGATTAAGAAGCTAGGTATATGCATATACATCCCATTGCCAAGTTATTTTATTTATTTGCGAAAGTTTGGTTTCTTTATAATATATAGTTTTTCGTAAGAGAAAAGGAAGAATCATTTATTAAATGATAACATAACAAGTTGTGTTGTGCCCAAGCTTTATTGAGCATCAAATCAAACAAGTGGCACAACTACAACGTGTTTCAGCCAATTATAAACATTACACAATTGAAAGAATGATTATGCATAATTAATTGTACAATTGGGTTAACAATATTGATTGTTTAAATTCTAAAGTGAGACAAATTTTGATAATTAGTCCTTTAATCAAATAAAGAGTAATGGCCGACACCAACCGAAAGAACTGTCTTTTTCTTCATAAACCCATTAATAACATATATACTTGTGCTACATTGAATCTGTCTCTTGGAAATTTATATCATAAACTACAAAAACAATATGAAAGATTTTGCAAATCTTATATATATAGCATTGTTTTTAAATATGGTCCTATAACATATCCATCATCCATTTATTATTTGTACCATAAGTTTCTAAATGAAATTAGCAGATGTGGCACCCATAGGGTTGAAGATTGAGGGTTAAAAGGTGTTGATTTTACTATTAAATTTAGGTTAACTCCATCTGCTAAGCAATTTGGGTCAATTGGTCATTTAAGATGATATATGAATCGGAAAGTTCTATGTTTAAATTCCTGTAAACAAGTGAGGGGAGTGTTAGAGTATTGATATAATATTAAATTTATCTTCACTTATTAATTGGAGAGAAAATTTAAATAGAAACTAACATCGATTGGTGAATTTTCAAACTTGAAAAAATCTTTGTTTAAATGTATCACCTTAAAAATTGAATTTTATTTTTGGTTTTTCTTTTCTTTCCAAATTGAAGCTAATATGGTTCATTAATTATCTAATACAAGTGAGACACCCATTTGCCCTAAAGTTTAAACTAGTACTAAAATATGATTTGTATATTGAAAAGATATGACTGACTTAAAAAAAATGCAATGAACATATAGTTTAAAACAAAAAAGCATAAAACATAAAGATGACTCACAAATATGCAAACAATATGAAAAGTGAAAAGCAAAGGGGAAAACCGATGGAGTTTAATAAATATTAGTCATGACATCTCATATTGTGATGAAAAATCTAGATAAGAAAGAGAAATAACGACTTCAAATAATTTAACTAGCCAAAACTTAAATTGTATGTGACAGTGACAGTAAAATTGTAATTCAGTTTTATGAACTTACTTTTTATTTGAACTTACTTTTATGGTAAAAAATGAACTTACTTTTTATGAAGTCATGATGATGTTTTTATAGTAAAATTCTAGTCTAGCTTGGGTGTGATCTAATGGGTTTTTGGGTCATATTAAGTTAATTCTTGAGCCAAATAGATTAGGGCATGTACTTCGCATGCCCTGTTCATCAAATGGGGAGGCACGACCTCGACCTCAATTTGGTCTTTTGACTCAAACTCTCCTATTCCCGAGGCCCAAATGGGTCAAAGCATGTCCCATTCATCCAATGGGAAGCTGGGTCAGCCAAGGTCGAGGAGTGTTGGAAATGACTCTTGGGTTTAGGCCCGTAGTAAAAGTTAAAAAAAAATGGGAGAATGTTGTCCCACATTGAAGAATTAAGTATTGTTTTAAAGTTATAGATACCAAGGCATGCTAGAGATAACTCCAAAGTGTGGTGGTGGTGAAAGTATAGTCTTTTCACCATGCGCACAAAAAACAAATAATTTTTATTACTTATC
>NC_143485.1:55167279-55204663 GCF_027475165.1 Benincasa hispida
AAGACAAGGTCTTTTGCTTTGTGGAAGGGCTGAAACCGTGGGAGAAATCAAAACTATATGAACAGAGAGTACAGGATCTCCCCTCTGCCTATGCGGCAGCTGAACGGCTATACGACCTTAGCACTGACTCACAAGATGTGAGGAAGCAATCAACTTCCTCCAATGGGGGAAACAGAAACAGCCGTTCCAGTCCTCCCAGACCTGGGGGAGGAGACAAGAACACAGGGGGGACCGTAAATCATCCCAACCGAGATCAGGAAACAACTGGCGGGGGCCGCCACAACAGCATAACAATTACAATCGCCCCCTGTCTTGTTTCATATGTAGAGGGCCACACAGGGCGGGCGAATGTCCAAATCGAACTGCGTTCAATGCTTTTCAAGCCACATTAGCCTCTACCTCTGAAGACAAGGCTGAACTGGAGGAGACGGTAACCGAGCCAGCGGCAGAAATTGAGAATCCCAGGATGGGGGCATTGAAATTCCTATCTGCACTTCAGAAGAATATGGGAAAGGCGACGGAGCTACTAGAGAAAGGTCTCATGTATGTGGACGCTTGGGTCAACCAAAGATCGGCCAAAACCACTAAGGTTGATTCTAGGGTTACCCATAACTTCATGGTTGAAACAGAAGCTCGCCGCCTGAACTTGAATTGGGAAAGAGATGCAGGGAAGATGAAAGCTGTGAATTTCGTAGCCCTACCAATTACGGGGATAGCGAAGAGAACTCCGGTGAAGTTAGGAGACTGGAAGGGCTTCGTTGACTTCGTAATTGTCAAGATGGATGATTTCGACGTGGTACTAGGGATGGAATTTCTACTTGAACATAAAGTCATACCAATGCCCCTCGCCAAATGCTTAGTCATTACCGGATCTACACCGACCGTAGTCCAAGCCAGTATCAAGCAGCCAAATGAGGTGAGAATGATCTCAGCCCTCCAATTGAAGAGGTGCCTGGCCCACGACGAACCCACGTTCATGGCCATCCCGATAGAATCAGTTGAGTCCACTGAAGAGGAGATCCCCCAAGACCTTCTATTTGTCTTGGAAGAGTATCGGGACGTCATGCCGAAAAGCTTGCCCAAGTCCTTACCCCCACGAAGGGGGATTGACCATGAGATTGAGTTGTTGCCAGGGGCAAAGCCGCCTACCAAGAATGCATATCGGATGGCCCCGCTAGAATTGGCTGAGCTTCGGAAACAGTTAGACGAGTTGTTAGAGGCAGGATTTATCAGACCAGCGAAGGCTCCTTATGGAGCCCCAGTACTATTTCAGAAGAAGAAGGATGGGAGCCTCCGGTTGTGCATCGACTATCGGGCCTTGAATAAGCTCACAGTCCGCAACAAATATCCCCTTCCTATCATCACTGACTTATTTGATCAGCTTCACGATGTTAAGTATTTCTCGAAGCTAGACCTACGGTCTGGATATTATCAGGTTTGAATTGCTGAAGGAGACGAACCTAAGACGACCTGTGTCACGAGATATGGAGCCTTCGAATTCCTCGTGATGCCCTTTGGCCTCACCAATGCTCCAGCAACGTTCTGTACCCTAATGAACCAAGTGTTTCACGAATACCTCGACAAATTCGTCGTAGTGTATCTTGATGACATTGTGGTCTATAGTGCCTCGCTGAAGGACCATCGACATCACCTCCAACTAGTCTTTGAAAAGCTGAGGAGAAATTAGTTGTATGTAAAGAGAGAGAAGTGCTCCTTTGCCCAAGAGCGCATAAATTTCCTCGGCCACGTGATTGAGTGTGGTCGGATTGGTATGGAAGAGGGCAAGGTGGCCGCGATTAGAGACTGGAGGGTACCATCATTCGTGACCGAACTACGATCCTTCCTCGGACTAGCCAACTACTATAGGCGATTCGTAGAAGGATTCTCGAGAAGAACAGGGCCATTAACCGAACTGTTGAAGAAGGATAGCCAATGGAGCTGGACTCCTGAATGTCAAACCGCCTTTGAGGGCTTGAAGAAAGTGATGATTGAGGGGTCGATCCTCGGAATTGCCGACGTGACCAAGCCATTTAAAGTAGAGACTGATGCTTCTGACTTCGCGTTGGGCGGTGTTCTCCTCCAAGACGGACACCCCATCGCGTATGAGAGTAGGAAACTAAATGATGCCAAACGGAGGTATGCCGCCTCCGAGAAAGAGATGTTAGCAGTAGTTCACTGCTTGAGGGCCTGGAGACAGTATCTCTTGGGGGCCAAGTTCGTGGTCAAGACCGACAACAACTCCATTTTTCACTTCTTCAACCAACCGAAGTTGTCGTCGAAATAGGCACGGTGGCAGGAGTGTCTAGCGGAGTTCGACTTCCAATTCAAACATAGACCGGGGAAAAGCAACCAAGCGGCTGATGCTCTTAGCCGAAAGAGCGAACATGCGACCCTGTGCATGTTCGCCCGCCTACAAGCAAGTACGTTGAGTGCAACAGTACGAGAAACTGTCAAAACTCACTTGACAAATGACACAGCAGCGCAGGCCATCTTACAGTTGGCCAGAGAGGGGAAGACACGCCAGTTCTGGGTGGAAGATGATCTACTATACACCAAAGGCAATCGCCTCTACATCCCCAGATCCGGGGAGTTACGAAGGTCGCTGATGAAAGAGTGTCACGACACACCGTGGGCAGGACATAATGGTTGGCAGAGGACTTATGCCCTTCTGAAGCAAGGCTACTATTGGCCAAGTCTTCGAGACGATGTCATGCAATTTACCAAGACTTGCCTTGTCTGCCAACAAGATAAGGTCGAAAGGGCGAAATTAGCGGGTCTGCTGGAACCCCTACCTGTGCCCTCTAGACCATGGGAGAGTGTGTCTCTCGACTTCATCACCCATTTGCCCAAGGTGGGAGAGTTTGAATCGATCCTTGTTATCATCGACCGGTTCTCGAAATATGCCACTTTCGTCCCAACGCCGAAAATGTGCATAGCCGTGATGACTGCTCAGCTGTTCTTCAAACACATCGTGAAATTATGGGGTGTTCTCGTGAGCATTGTTAGAGATCGGGACGGAAGATTCACTGGGACATTCTGGACAGAATTGTTCAAAATATTGGGATCATCACTGAATATCTCCTCTAGCTATCATCCCCAAACTGACGGCCAGACGGAACGCTTCACCAGTATGCTTGAGGAATATATGCGTCACTTTATCGACGCTAGGCAGAAGAACTGGGTCCAGTTGTTAGATGTGGCTCAGTTCAGCTTCAATAGCCAGCAGAGTTCCGCGACCGGAAAAACGCCCTTCGAAGTGGTGTGCGGCAGACAGCCACTCATGCCACACTTGGTGGACCACCCTTATGCAGGCAAAAGTCCTCAGGCACATAACTTCACTAAAGAGTGGAGCAAAACCTCTGAGATAGCTCGCGTCTACCTAGAAAGAGCATCGAGAAGGATGAAGAAGTGGGCTGATAAGAAGCGGAGGGCCCTTGAGTTTCAAGCTGGGGACAAGGTCCTGATCAAGCTACGACCGGAACAGTTTCGTTTCCGAGGCCAGAGAGACCAACGGCTAGTAAGGAAATATGAAGGTCCAGTGGAGGTAATTGAGAAGGTCGGGAGAACCTCATATAGGGTTCAGTTACCCTCATGGATGAAGATTCATCCTGTCATTCATGTGAGTATCCTGAAGCCCTATCATCCCGATCCCGAGGATGAATAGAGAAACATGCTAAGGCGCCCACCGGTCACGATGAAGAGTTCTGCTGAGAAAGAAGTTGCACAAATCCTGGATAAACGTACGCGCCGTATTGGAAGACCCAGACGAGAACTGACAGAGTTCTTAGTGAAATGGAAGGATCTCCCCGACGAAGAGATCAGTTGGGAGCGGGCCGAAGACTTGAAGAATGCAGCCTCAGCCATCGCAGGTTTTGAACAAGGTCGGTTGACAGGGACGTCAACCAATTAAGTGGGGAAGAATGTAATGGTCATGCTTGTCCAGGGCCTGTTGCCCATGGCCGCATGCCCAATCCAACCCCCTTCTAGCATACTTTCATATCCTGTATTGTATTAGTTTAGTTAGCTTGCTTTCTTTACATTTTCATTGTAAGTGACCACTCGCCCTTTTGCATATGCAAGGGCGCCAGTTGGCTTTTTGTTCAGAATGCACTATATGGGGATAAGACTAACCATCACTTCCTCATACCCGGAGTAGTACTCTATAAAGCCGTTGTTGTTGCTTATTGCTTTCTAGTCTACTACAATCTTTCTTTCTTTATTCACACTCACAAATCTTCTTACGAAAACCTTTTCTCTAAACCCGTTTTCTAAAATCGTTTTCCCTAAAACGGGGGTGGAGGTTGCAAGAGGCACTCGGTGTGCCATCGGCAGTCTGTATTCGAGTTGGCTGGCTTGTTCGTGAGCGGGAACAAGTGTCGCACAATCGCTAAGAGAAGCTTTCGAAAGAGCGATTGTGACACCTGGCATGTGGGTCGATTACCTCTGCCGCACCCACGATCCCTGCTATTGGTGACGTTTTGATTTCCATTTCCTCTCTGAAAATTTTCATTGGGATTTTTTCGATTATTGTTGAAGCGTTGTTGTTTTGTCCTTGAGGCCGCTAGTTGTTGCTAAAATTTCAGTCGTTTACCACGTTTATAGAAGTATCATGGTTGAAACTTCCTGTTGTTCTCTGAGTATTTTTGATGAACAAGGCATTTTTCGAACACCAACAACTCAGTCTACGTATCTAACCAGGAGATATCAGGCCGTCCTCGAGTTGTGGCAACAACTGGGTTATATTTTTCATCTAACCCCAAGAGAACTTGTGACACTAGTGATCTTGATGGAACCGGACTTCTAGCCTGACCAAGATTATCAGCATTAGTTTTTATCATTACCTTTTCGTGTTTGTTGAAATGTTTGTCAAAGGATGTCTTCTTGAGCTCTGGATTGAACACCAAACAGTGTCTGTATCACCTCCCATAGATCTTAGGAATTTTCACATCTGTTGACGTGGTGACGCTTTTCTCCTTTTCTAATTTACTAGTAATTGCTCTATTACTTTTCTCCTTAATACTGTCGAATTAAAATCTTACAAAGTTTGTTTTGAAGAAGTTCATCAAATTTCATTTTACAACAAAATTTTAAGTTATCTGTTCATAATTTCATATGTGAAAAATTGTTACAATCACAAAAAAATCTCTCCACCTTGATTTTTAAAAAAATACTCTCTAAAAGTTTTATATCACTCACACAACTAAATTAGTACACAAAATTTGAAAATATTCAAAATTGGCATAGAACTTCATTACTTCTTTATTACTTTTTGGTTAGATTGCTACTCTTTTATATTTTGCCAAAAATATTGCCGCAACTACAATATATTTTAAACTGAGTAAACTAGGAAAAACAAAATCAGAAGAAGGAAAAACAAACAAGCGATAAAGCAAAGAAAAGAATAGGGGTTGTTTAATCATAGGTAAGTGACCATTATGGATTAAATTTATGATCTTTTAGATATTTATAAAGGTCATATTCCACGTTTATAGCTAGGTCAATCCATAATGACTTCATTTTCAATGATCAAATTTATATTTAAGAGTTATTTTGAAAATGATAAAAGTGATATTCGTAATTTTAAAACGGTGTAATCAGGATAAATTAGATCCCATATTTAGATTTTTCCTTTATGCCATGTATTTAACCCTCTATTCACTATCGTAAAATACACAATAATGCAATAAAATACTCAAATGTCAATATCAACTACCAAACTTTAGGAAAAGGGAGAGAATTCGGGGAACACCTTCTTTGTAAGTCTAGACTGTAGTTGTGTTTTCTAGAGTTAATTATTTGTTATTGTATTAAGAAAAACACATCAAAACAGAGCATAAACAGAGGAAGCTTGCTGGGAGCACATTGTCACAGGTCTTAGCATATATGTACTAATCAATAGAGACCTCTTGACTTTTGATCTATAGTTAACAAAACAAAATAAAGAAGGTTGGGGTGGCAATTTTCATGGGTCACTTGCCCAAGTTTGAAGGCAAGAATTTTAGACAAAACAAACAACAGACTTCCAACGTTAAAAGAAAGTTGATGTTATAAAGATGGCTATCCCAATTCCCAAAGCCATGTAGAACAAAAGTATAGGGTGGTCAAAAAGTACTGGACTGTCTTTAACAACGTAGCAAACCCCCCAAATCTCAGCCCCACATTGCCAAGAAGAATCACTTGAAACCCCGGCAAAGGTCTAATAACACACAACCAAAAGAAAATAAAGCAAAAGAAACAAATTTTACTTTACTCATTCAACAATTTCCCTTATGTTTCAATTTCCATTTCCTCCTTCACGGCAAACCCATCTCCCAAAACAATGCCACTCCCCCACTACTCCTCTGTTTTAATCCTCACTCTGTTTCTCTTCTCAACCCCATCTCAATCCACCAAATGCCGAACTTCCTGTGGCCAAATCCAAATCAATTACCCATTTGGCATCGACGATGGCTGCGGCAGCCCATACTACCGCCACATTCTGGATTGCACGGACTCCGGCAAGCTCGAATTAAGAACCCCTTCAGGGAGATACCCAATTCAAACCATAAGTTACACAGAACGGCACATCAAAATCACGGACCCTTACATGTGGAACTGCAACGACGGCGATAATTTCCGGCCAACAAGGCCCTTCAGCCTCGACACAAGCACCCATCTCTCGCTTTCGATGCAAAACGACTACCTGTTCTTCAATTGCAGCGAGGACAATGTAATTGTGGCTCCTAAGCCAATGTTCTGTGAGCGGTTTCCGGAGCGGTGCGATTCGTCGTGCGATAGTGCGAGCTATCTGTGCAGGCACTTGCCGGAGTGCGGCGGGGGTTTGGGGGCAGCGTCTTGTTGCTCGTATTATCCGAAGGCGACGGAATCGTTGAGGCTGATGCTTAGGTATTGCTCGAGCTATACGAGTGTGTATTGGAAGAGCATTGGGGCTCCGGATCAGCCGTATGATCAGGTCCCGGAATATGGGATAAGGGTTGATTTTGATATTCCGGTGTCGACGAGGTGTTTGCATTGTCAGGATATGGTGAAAGGAGGGGGAACTTGTGGATTTGATACGCAGGACCAGGGTTTCTTGTGCCTCTGTGGGGAACGGAATGTTACTACTTTTTGTGGAGGTTAGTGGATTTTTTTTCCCATTGAAATGGTTTTTTTTAAGATTAATTTATAAATATAGTACTTATGTTTATCTAATTTGACACCAGAGCACCTTAGCTCAAATAAGTGTTCAATCTAAATTGAGATTTTTCCAAGAATGTTGAATTCATATAAAAAACTATATTTTGAAGAGATTTGTACTTCCAAATGATCTGAATTATAAAGATGGATATATATATATATATATATATATTTTAAGAAAAAGTTGAACAATTTGGAAGTCACTAAACATATAACCAATTATATACAACTTAGTTATGGTCAAGTTGGTACTTTGAAGTAGCAGTTCGAAGATTTTAATATTTGGACATTTTTTTCTTTCTTTTTCCTATCAAAGTGAACTTAACTTTAACGGTAATTGGCATGTCGCCTTCTCACTTAGATGTTGAAGATTTGATCTCTCATCCCTACAATTATACTAAATAACACTTGATTTTTTTTTTTCTTTTGAGGTTCTCCCTTTAACTTCTATATTTTTTATGTCCTTCCTTTGATCGCTATCAGAAAATTCTTATCATGATAAAAGATCAGTTTTTCCTTAAAAAATCATCCCATAGTAGTTCAATGGTAAATGAAATGATATTCTTTCTTAGAGGTCGGAGGTTCTTCACTACACAGTTGTGTTAAAAAATAAATTGTTCGTTCTTTTTCTCTCTATATATATAGTATATCATCTTCACGAAAAAGTATACTAGACATTTGTTGAACTCTGAAAACGAATGCTTTCTCTTGAACAAATTTTTCACTCTAGAAAAATATTTCTATGTGCTATCTTATTTTTATACTAATGTGTTTTAAGGATTTTAATTCCTTACCATTAAAGAATTTGGATGTAATCGATTATATGATTTGTGGGATGTATCCTAATTTTTTTTAACGAAAAGAAAAGGAAAATAATTTACTTTTCCAAGGGCAGGGGTAAAATTTCATCTTGAAATAATTTATAAAGTAACGTGTTTTTTTAACTATATTGGAATCCTAATTTTTAACAGAACATGAGATAGTTATTAAAGGTCTAAATAAACTCTTTCACTAAGCACTTCACGTCTAAAAACATTCACATCTTAATATATTCTTTTAAGTTGGAATATGATTGTTTAACTTTCCTTTCTTTCTCTTTTTTCCTTTTCCTTTTCCTTTTTCTTTTCCTTTTCCTTTTTTACTTTGAGGGTTTGTTATGACTAAGGTGCCCACAAAAATATGGAGGTGTAAAGTTTATTCATATCTCGACATAAATATCGATCAAATGTTAATAATGATGATGTATATTTCTAGAAAAATTAGAAAACAAAAAATTTAAATAGATATTTAAATTAATAAATAAATATTATATATATTTACATTAGTGACATTTCCTTGATTTTTTTATGTTTCATAGATTTTTCTTGACTGAATCTAACAATCCAAACTCCAACCTCAAAGATTGAATTACAATTTTTTTTACAATATGTGAGTTGGAGGAATGGAGCATCATCGACAATATAAATTTTATGCCAATTAAACTATGCTCGTGCTAGCATGAAACTCTTTTTTAGTACAACACAATATGTAGGGCTTAGAATTTAAACTTTTGATCCTCTTAGTCGAGGTTTGTATTTAACATCCGTTAAACTAAGTCTAGGTTTAGTCATTTATCTAAACTTGCACTATTTCTCATTCATTTACATTCGAAATTTGAAATTTTAATGTCAATATATTATTTCTTCACATTAATACATAAGTGAACAAATTAAGTAATTACCATTTCTGCATGCAGATCATGACGCATCTCAACAAAAGAAGAAGTTTGCAGTAATTTCAGGTGAGCTAATTTTAAATCAATATCAACCTTCAACCCGTATTAGATTTTAATTTTCATTGAATTAATCCATGCATAAAAACTTAGTTCTAGTACTTCGCATTAAAATTGATACATAATTAATAGAATTCTGATCATTAATTGCATAATAAAATTGCAGGGACGGCAGCAGCAGTGTCGGCGGGCGGGGTGTTCGTAGTTGCAGCGGCTGTAATATGGTTTGTAAGAAGAGTAAGAGCCAAGGCTCCGGTAACCTGCGGGGTTCAAAGCAATGACAATAGGCTTTTTTGATATCATATATTTCATCTCTCACTGTTGTAATTTTTTTTCCCCACATGCATAAATATATATAATTGTTGTTTATTAAACATTTACTCAAAACTAAAGATTATACAATTTTGTAGAAATCAATTATACACAACTCGTATAGTTTTATATCAAATATTATATTATATTTCTCATCAATCAAAAAGCTTCTTCCTTGTGGAGTGCCCAAATTAAATACTCACATGCTTCAAAAGGAAGCTAGGGTATAGCACTTTAATATATTAAAAACAGAAAGAAAAGAAAACCCTGAAAACAAACAGAGTACCGAAAGTACGTTTGAAATTTAGGGTTTGTTTGGATTGACCATCTTAAACGATTAAAAAAAATTTAGACACTTAAAACGTCAATCCAAACAGATTTTTAATTAACAGGGTTTGCCGACAAAACAACGAAGTGGGCCAGCATTTGCAGTCAAAGCAGGAACCATAGGGCCAGGAGCCACTGGAAAAGACTGAGCTTTTGTGTAAATTGGACTGCAGCTTCCCCATCCTGATGGCACAAAATAAGCACCATTTAAGAACACATCTCTGGAGGACCTCCATTTCCAGTTCTTCCACCCATTATTAACTTCCCTCTTTGTAACCTGTTTAATTCATTATTAATAGTTAATTTCACATTCAAGTCAAAGAATTTTAATCCTTGTTTTGATTATTTATGGCGCTTCTATTTGTGTTTAGTACCTGCTTGGCATTAGAATTTTGGGGAGCTACAAAGTAGTTTCCTTCACTGAAGATTGTGGGGTTTGCACTTCCACCAATCGCGTACATTTTCCACTCGTCGTATCTATTGTTGGCTACATGAGCGTAACCAAACCTAACCCTAAAACATTATTAATTCGAATGATATAACACATTAGAAACATTCATCTCCCAAATCTAATCTTGAATTTAAAGAAATTATATTTAAAAATTTAGGTATCCTTTGAACTCAACAAAAAAAAGAAGTAAAGGAAGATCATGTTTAATAGTCAATTTGATTTTCAGTTTTTTATATTTCCAAATTAAGCTTAGAAATACTACTTCCACCAATGAATTTCTTTATTATGTTATCTGCTCTTTATAAATATTCTTAAAATTTGAAGCAAGTTTTGAAAATTAAAATAAAAACTTTTTTTACATTTGGACTTTAGCTTAAAATTCAAATATTATTTAAGAAATATGGAAATCTAGATTAAAAAAATTACGGAATAAAACATGATTTTCAAAAACTAAAAACTGCAAATGAAATCGAATAGGCAAGTTTGATAAGTTTGAGCATTTGTTTTCTTTCGAAAAGGATTGCTTTTATCTATAAATTTTTTTTTTTGGTTATCTACCTTCTAGAAATATCTTTAAAAATCAAACTAAGTTTTCAAAATTAAAAGAAATTTACTTTTTACTTTCGATAAATTTGATTATAAGTTTAAATGTTTGGTTAAGAAAGGTTAAAACCACAACAAAGAAATGGAGAGAAAACCAGCATTAATTCTTTTTTAGAAAAATAAGAATGAAACCGTTATGAAACAAACTAACAAACCTTAATTTTAGAATTCCTTTATTAAGATTGTAATATACGTATGTGTATATAATTAGAATTTAAACTTTGTTGTGCAAAGGAAATTTGTGACTATACTCTTGGCTACCTTGGCATCCTCTCAATAAGGCCAGCACCAAAGCGGTTGAAAACAATGGTGACCCTCATAATTTTATCATCAGTGTACCCATCATTATGTCCAAGCAACATCACCTATCATACAAAAAATAATAAATAAACTTCAATTCACTAATCAATATCAATAACATTTCACACAAGGGGGAAAAAATCTCCAAAAAAACAAAAAAAAAAAGACATACCTTATCATGTTGGGAGAAGTAGTTATTTGAGATAGTGACAGAAGTGGAAGCATGAATAACATCAACAAGACCATCAGTACATCGAGCTAAAAAACAATGATCAATCCAAACATGTGAAGAACCAAACACAGCAATAGCATCACCATCAGCCCCTTTACGTTTCCCAACATGCGACACAGTATCTCTAACAAGCCCAGCTTTGCCAGGCTTACAATGATGAATACTAATTCCATGTATAATAACATGGCTAACCCCTTGAACCGTAATACAAGGCCCATAAGCAATTTCCACTTTAGCCCCACGTCCATCAATGGTCTTGAAACTATTTACCATCAGCTCATTCTTCAACACAATAACCATGTCCTTACCAAACACAATCCACAATGGCTTGTCTTGGATCACACCGTATCGTAACGTTCCGTATTTTGGGTTTGAAGGGTTGTCAGATGGGTCGGTGACGACGTAAATGGTTCCAAATTTGCCTCCGATTGCATCCTTGCCGTAGCCAACGGCGCAGTCAGCTAAGGCTTGGCGGTTTTTGGCCCAATTATTGGCGGTTCGACGCCAGCACGAGTCGATTATATTCATGTTTTTCTTGTCGGGAGTGTAGTAATCCTGAAGGGAGGGATTGATGAATGAGAGAACGAAGAGAAGGATTAGTAGAAGGTGGGAGGAGTTTGAAGCCATGACTAGAACTAGAAGTGTGTGAATTGAAAAGGGTTGTGAATTAAATGAGTTGAATTTGAGGGAGTTATATATATATGTGTGCGTGTGGATTTGAGACTTAATGGAGAAAGGTGGAGCTCACGATCTAACGAGGCAATTTAGTCACTCTTTTGATTTTTTATTTTGTATTTTATTTTTTGTATATTTTTAAACGTGGTTGCACGGCTTTAGTTGGTTTACTTGTAACAAAAAGTTAGACATCATATAATAATAATAATGATAAACATAATTGGACAAGATACATGCCAAGGAGAGTGTAGAGAATTTTTGTGTATATGTGGAAGGGAAATTTGCTATATTTTATAATAATTGTGTCTAAAAAGGAAGTCGTGTATTCATTTTTCTTCTTTATTTTTTAGTTCGTTTGAGGGATGCAAGAGTGGACTATTGATCATTTACAAGGTATAATTTTATTAGGTCAATTTTATTAATTAGAAATTCATTTGTAGTGCACGTGGCACTCTATCGTTAATGAACTATAGGATTTTGAAACAAGACACAACTTGATTTTTGGGTTTTTAGTTTTTGATAAAATTTGTGAAATTGTGGTATGCGACAAATTTTAGAGTGTGGGTTGGAAAAATAAATGGACTGGTTGCTCAAATAACAATCAAACCCAAAATAAAAAAAAAAAAATATAGAACGAGGATAAACATATTAAAGATATGGTACAAAATTAGCGTAATATATCACTGATAGCACGTATCAGTAATAGCTATATAGGTAAATGACTAAAAAGCCCACACGCAACCCAACATTTCACACTTCTTCTTTCAGTTTTCTCAAATTGAAAACTATTATTGATAACAACCAACTTATAGTAGCTATCAGTGATAGCTATTATCAATTGTTATCATTGATAGTTGCTATCAATGATAAATTTCAATTTGAGAAATATTAATACAACCTTAAAATAGTAACACTTGAAATATCATCAATCAATTTGCTATCAGTTTTCAATGGCTATTATTGATATTTTTTGATTGGTTGTAATCAAACTTGAAACATTAACACCTAAGGCTATCAGTGGATATCAATCATAGACTTTTATAAATAGTTATCAACTTTTGACAGGAAACTACCATCTTTCAAAGATAACATTTAAAGCTATAAGTGATAGAAGTTTATCAATAAGAGGTCTATAAATGACTATCTCTAATATTTACCCAATTCATGTCACCAATATCATTGATTTAATTCATTTTGATATATGGCTATGTCATATCACTGATAGCTATGGCTATCATTGATAGCTTCAATAACTGGTTGTCCCTGAGCTATCAATCATAGACTTTCATCAAATGGAATTGACTTTTATATTATTAATATCATTGATATATGGATATCACCTAAGTTCTATCACCGATATCATTTATATCATTTATATCGTAGTTATCGATAATAGCTTCTATCATTGATAACATGCTATCAGAGATAACTTCTGTCATTTCTTTTTACCATTAAATAATATGTTCTTGTTGATAGCGTCTATCACTGATAACATGCTATTAGTGATAACTTCTAGGAATTCCATTTACACTTTTGTTCGAGATTCAACTTTATTAATTAAATTCACTAAGTTGGTTATTAATGATAGACTTCTATAAGTGGATATTAATTGTTGAAAAATCATCAAAGATTAAGTTGTCAATGATAGAAAATATTAGTGGTTATCATTGATAGACTTTCATTAGTGACAATTAATTTTGAAAGACTAACACTCAAACTTATCAGTGGCTATTATTGAGAAAGTTTTATCATGATTATCAATAATAGACTTTTATCACTAATAGACTTCTACAACTGATATCTACCTAAATTTGATATCACTTATACATGAATATGACTGATATCTATCTAAGTTCTATCACTAATATCACTCATAGTTGTTATTATCAATAGACAAATATTACAGTACACAAATACACAAATATTTCAATTTTTTCCTTCATTTTAGGCCATCTACGTCATTTTTTAAAGTTTGTTTTTGATAGCAAAGTCTTAAAAAAAGAAAAAAAAACTATTGGCCTGTTTGATATCATTTACATTTCTCATTTTTTGAGAAATAAACTTATTTAATAACTATTCTCGTTTCTTATTTCAAACTTTTCAGAAATGTTTCTAAAAATGATGCAAATTTGTGGACTAAAAAGAGTAGTTTCTTTTCGGTCCATTTTCATTTGTTATTCATATTTAATGTTTCATTATAATAATCAAATTTGATGATTGACTTGTTGCAGTTAAGTCACATATGAATTGGATAATTTCAAGTTTTGGGTATGAAACCCAACATTATAATTCTTACGAAAAAATAAAAAATTGGATAAAAGAAAGATTTTTTTTTTAAAAAAAAAAAGAAAGAAAGAGAAGAAACAAAAGCTAGGAAAAGAAAAGAAAAATAAAAAGAAAAATAAAAGAAAGGAAGGGAAGAAACAAAAATCAGAAAATAAAGAAAATAAAAAAATATATAAAAAAACGAAGAGAAGAAGCAAAAATCAGATAAAAGAAAGAAAATAAAAAAAAAGAAAAATGGAAGAAGCAAAAACCTGAGGAAGAAAAGAAAATAAAAAAATAAAAGGAAAGAAAGGAAAGAAAATAAATAAATAAATAAAAAGAGAATAAGCAAAAACCGAAGAAACAAAAACCGAAGAAAATAAAGAAAATTAAAAAAAAAAAAAAAAAGAAAGAAGAAAGTGTACAACAAGACAAGGATGGACGAAATTGAAAATTAGAAAAAATTAAAAAGTTGACTAGCCAATGTTTTTATATTTGCAAATATTTTAAAGAGGTGATATAATTTTAGATTTTTTCCTTTATTTTACTATATATTACAAATATCCAAAATAAATCCAGATTTCATCAGCAAAATGGTAAACACCTTCCCGTACATGTGATCCGAATTTTTGTTGCTCTCTTATTTGCCCTCAATAGCCGTGCAATGGACTTTGTAAATACACTTTACAAATACAATGTTACTATATTTTATATGATCAGATAATTGTATTTGTCATGACTTTACAAATACGATATATTTATATTTGATATGATTAGATAATTATATTTCATATAGTTAAGAAAACTATATCTTACATGACTTTAAACTACGATATAATTATATTTGATATGGTTAGATAACTATATTTCGACTGCATTTGGGATTGTGTTTATAATAATAAGAAGTAATTAAGAGAAAATCTTAATTGTCTATACAGTTTGGTAAAACAACTTAATTATTAATTTGCCAATATCACTTTTAAATTTTAACTAGCATATAAAAAGTTTATAAATAACAACATTTAGATTTAGCTTTCATAAAAATCTATTACTTTCTTAATTATTTAAAATTTAATATATTATAATAATATTGTTTTATATTGATATAATTTGTCATATTGTCAAAAATTAATTTATTCAACTTTTTATAAGAATTATTTTTTTAAAAAAAATCTAGATTAAATAAAATTATTAAAACTAAAAATCATATAAAATTTTAAATGAAATGATTATAATAAATTTTAGATTATATATACTAATGGAAATAATAAGCTATTTTGGTTCGTACAACTAAATTATATTAATTTAATATTAATTTATCAAACACCGCAACGAGTTTTTTCTAATTTAAAATTAAAATTTATCGAACATTGTTTTACTTCGGTTTATAGCTAATTTTTCTAAAAGTACATCTGTCAATAATTATTTTAAAAACTACAGCAATCAGCAATCCCAAACGCAACCTTCATATGATCAAATAACTATATCTCATGTGACTTGACAAATAAGAAATAGTTATATTTGATATGATTAAATTACCTTTATTTCATATGATCATATTTAAATATTCAAAACGAGATCTTTTCATATATTTCAGGCAGTTTGAAATTTTAAAGTTACGTAATTTCTATTATTTCAAAATATAAGTTTTTTTTTTTTGGACAATTGCAAATATAGATACTAATACAACATAATGTAAAAAAAAATTATAAATATGGCCAAATTTAAATAATCTATTAGTGATAGACCATATCAAATCAATCGCTGATAGATCAGTCTATCAACTATAGAGGTCTATCACTGATAGACTTGGGAGTCTATCAACGATAGAAGTTTATCACTGATAAACTTGACTATATTTGCAATTTTTTTAGATGATATTATACACTTAGTTATTATTCCTAAAAATGCTACCAATTGCAATTATCTTTCTTTTTCTTTTTTTTTTTTCAATTTGAATTTTTTATTTGAAAGTCAATTTATCTTATTATTATTTTTTTCGGAAAAAATTATTTAGATTATCGTTTTCGAACAAAACAAATGATTTTTTTAGCTATATGTTTATTATTATTATTTTAATAAATATTTGGGTCTTAGATAGGATGGTAGGGCACAATTGGACATACTCCTTAGATTTTGAATTTTCAAATTCAGAAAAAGAAATGGGCGATAACCACAAGATAAATCCGCCTATAATTTTACCAAATTATTTGATAACCTTGCCGTCATTTTTAATGTTTAAAAAAAAAAAATCAACATTGCTAGTTTTTTTTTAATTTTTTTTATTTTTTATAATTATTAACTTTGTTGAAGCATGCAAAAATTTATCCAATTAGCAAGTTCGAGATAAAAAGTACAGGTACACAACTAGAGGGACCACACAGTGGTGTGAGTTCTCTTGTATATCAGTTCGAACAAAGTACACAATCAAAGAGACTTCTGATAGGAAAAAGGTAGAATATGATAAGATTGTACGTCAATATAACTCAAAATTTATGAACACAATTGTAACATTTTTAAATAAGAGACATAAATAAAAATTATATTCAGAATCTATTGACCAAAAAGAACATGAAATGAACTCAAAAAATACTTATCAAAATTATTAACAACAAATAAGTTTGAGTTTTGAAAAATGTATTTAGGTACTTTCCGTACTTGAATTCAACCTTATGACGTATAGTATAAAATATTATATGCTGCTATGCCATTGACTTAATTAAACAAATGTTTGTTCACCCTTTGTTTCGGATAATACTCGTTTACTTAATTGTTTTATATTTATAGAAAAAACATAATGGTCGGAATTTGTTTATATTAACAGCACGTTTTGTCCCCCCAATCAGCACCTCTTCTAATGTCTCAAATGCAAGTCATATGTGTGGCAACCGACATTTTCATAGCTATATATCACAATTTTCAATATGAATTAAATAGATTTATGTTTGTTTGAAAGTGTAGAAGACCTTTTTTTTTTTTTTAACAAGATACTAAAGGTTAGTAGAATTACTATGTACACCGAAATATCTCAACTAAGTTACAACTCCATAGTATCCTCATCACATCCCGAAGCCAATAACAAAGCATTCATTACAAGAAAAAATGTTCGTAAGTACAAAAAAAGAGCTATAGGATAGCTCGATCCAAAAAAGACCGATACAAGAATAAAGAAAGCTTTCTACTTTTGGACTATAGTAGAGGCATCGTAGTTACAAAATAAGATCGATTTAGTACTCCACTGGCTCGCCAAAAGAAGGATGTCATCCCACAGATGATTGATCTTTTTGTCAATGCCCTGAAAAGTCCTACTATTTCTTTCAAGCCAAAGAAACCAAAGAGTCACTAATAAAATTGCTCCATAAATCTCGCTTTTAAGGTCATTTCGAGATTCAAAAGATAGTCAAAGAGGGAGGATATCGTTTGGGAAAAATGACCTTGTACTTGCTGCACATACAATCTCATATAGCTTAATCAATAAGTGGGCCACGGACTCCATGGACTCCGAGCTATTCCTGCATAAAACTGAAGTAAATAAGCTCAAACATTCAACATTTATTCAACAGCCGTTCACATTTCTTTATCTTTTACAGTTTGTTATTGTAACTACTTGTATCAGAAACAAATTGTATAAATACTCATCATTTACAAATTTGTAGCAACAACATACAAAGCTTCAAGAAAACTTGAAATCTGTAAAAAGAAAAAAGTGTGACTTAGCTCTTGAATAAAATCTCCTCTCCTTCCCATGGATGTAGGCATCATTTGCCGAACCACGTATATCATCGTGTAGATCTTTTCCTTCTCTTTTCTTCTACAAGATTGCATGTTCTTCATCGTCTTCATTTACACAAGCAATCGCTCGAAACAATAGAAAGAAAGATTAAGGTTACAAAAGTTATGCAAAACGATAGAGGGAACGAGAGAGAGAAAGAAACTAATTTTGCTGAAATCCTATCAGAATAAAGATAGTCATTCACTTCCATCAGGCAAAAGTCCGTAGGATTTTCCACGTGGAGCACATCATCTGGAAGATCGTGGACAAAGGAGGTCCAAGTTTTCTACCAAACCAATTTAATTGGGGCAAAATAACTTGGATTCATGATTTTGGATCAGTAACCAGGGCCTATAATTCATCATTTGGGCTTTACAGTTCATAATCACAAGAAAGCAGGCCCAACAAAGTGGTATCAGATTAAAAGACTTACAAGATTGCAGTTCTTGAAGATTCAATATTCACGTTTTACACTCCAAGATGTCAGTAGCAAGATTCGAAGTAGAGAAGTTCAATGGCAAAGGAGATTTTGGCCTGTGGAAGGCCAAAATTAAGGCAATTCTCGGCCAACAAAAAGCTCACAGAACCCTTCTTGACCCATTAACTCTCCCTGCCACAGTGACAACTCAAGAAAAAGAAGACTGGGAGCTGGCAGCTTATGGTACGTTGGTCCTAAACCTTAGTGATAGTGTTCTAAGACAAGTTTTAGATAAAAAAACTGTCTATAGGATATAGTCTAAACTGGAAGAATTATATGCTACCAAAGATCTTCCTAGTAAAATGTACCTTAGGAAGAAATTCTTTACATTTAAAATGGATTCACCAAAATCTTTAACTGATAATTTAGATGAGTTCAAGAAATTTTTTGTTGAATTCAAAACCTTAGGAGAAAAACTTGGTGATGAGAATGAGACCTATGTGCTTCTAAACTCTTTGCCTGAACCCTATAAGGAAATTAAAAATGCACTAAAATATGGAAGGGATAGTATAAGTGCTGATAATATAATATCAGCCCTAAGAACTAGAGAGCTAGAGTTACAATTTGATAAAAAGGATCATCCTAGTGGTGAAGGGTTATTTGCTAAAGGAAAATTTAAACAAAATCATTCAAAGGACAGAAAACCACATAATTCAAATGATAATAAGTCTATACAAAAAATAAAATGTAAGTATTGCAAAAAGAGGACATTTAATCAAAGACTGTTTTATCCTAAAGAGGAAGAACCAAGAGAAAGAAAAGGACTCCAAAGGCAAACAGCCCGAAGCATCTGTTGTAGAAGATTTCTTTATCTACTCAGATGCTTTAGCCTCAACTTTAGACAAATCCAACCATGTAAATCCTCTAAGAAAACATGATTGGGTCCTAGATTCTGGACACATGACCTCAATGAGATCATGGTTCAACACCTTTAAAGAAATTGAAGGAGAAATGGTTTATATGGGAAACAACCAAGGCTGTAGAATAGAAGACATTGGCTCTGTTTCTATGAAACTTAAGGATGGAACTATTAAACTTATTAGGAATGTAAGATATGTTCCATTTCTTAAGAGAAATCTAATCTCCTTAGGTATGCTTGATGAAATTGGGTGTGAGTATAGGGATAAAGGAGGAACCCTTGAGGTGCTAAAAGATTCTAAGGTGATATTAGTTGGGGAAAAGATAAATGACTTATTTGTGGTCATGATGACAGGGGCATATGTTGCCACCACAAATGAGATCACAGAGGCTGATGTTTGGCACAAGAGATTGTCTCACATTAGTGCTAAAGGCTTAGAAGTCCTATCTAAACAAGGGATTCTACCTAAAGGTCTCTCAGAAAATCTAACCTTTTGTGAATACTGTATTTTAGGAAAAGCCACAAGGCAAAGTTTCACTAAAGCATAACATACCACAAAAGCTATCCTAGATTATATTCACTCTGACCTATGGGGTCCAACTTTTACACCTAGCCTAAGTGGCTCAAAGAATTTTTTGGGTTTTATGTCCTAAAACTCGTGGTTTGTAAACATTAGAACTTATTCTGAGAATTCAATAAAGTTATTGAATATATTGTTTTTTTAGAAATCCAATAAACCTAAGTCCCTTGACTATTATATGAGTACTTGAACTTTATGTGGAGACATACAAGTGGATCAGGTTCGAGTAAATAGTTAAAATGATCTATAGTATATGAATAAGGTTGGGTACCTTATTCTGGTAACACTATTAGATGCAGTCTGCTCTGTAGTTGTTACAAAGTGTTGTAAAGTGCTACATACGAAGTGATCCTAATTTGTGCATGTTGAGACATGAGGAGTAGGGTTGTCCTATGCAAATGAGTTTTGTGCAAGATCGGACCATGAAACCTGTCACTCTTACTTTATAACGTTTTTTTACTATTTAAGACTGAAAATTTCAAAGCGATGACCTAGGTAACTTAACCTTAATCCTGAGCTAACTATGAACTCTTGTTTGTTCGGGATTATCCTTTGATCTACAAACTGTGAGAGTAGACCAATTGCCTCTGCTCAATAAGCTTACCATTTTGGGGATAAGACTTAATGAATAGCTGGAAACATAGGGTGCAAGAGGGAATTCACTCCTAACCGATTAGGGTTAGTAGAGAGGTTGTTCCCTTCAAGTGCTGATTCTGGGTCTTGAACAAGAGGCCTCACCCTCTCATTGGCCTGAGAGGGATTCGATTTGTTGATTGGATCAAAAATCAATTGTTCATTAGGGGATCAGTGGAACTTAAGGAACAAGAAGTAATTTTGGGGCTAAAACAGAGATTCGACCCAGCCTTATTACGAGTAACCTGTGAAGGGTTAACTTACTAATCATGGTTATATCGAGTGGACATAATATATCTATAATGAGGGGAGTTCAACTATGGGCTTTAGTGGAATCACACATTAGTTAACGAATGGGGGTTAGATCGGTCTAATGAGTTTAGCCGATTAATCTCGGATCGTTGGAGCCCATGATCTATAGGTCCACGAGGTCCCCCTACTAGCTGGTAAATGGGTACGCTTTAGAGTAGCTTGAGAAATTAATTTGAAACGTTCAAATTAAACGGAACAAGAGAATAAATATTTAAATATGATTTAAATATATAAAGATGATTATTGTGCAAAAATTAATTTAATATTTGATATTAAATTAATTAATTTATGAAATTAATTTAAGAAAATCCATTTTTAAATTAAAATGATTTTAAAGTCATTTTTTTTAAAAAAAAACAAATTGGAAATTCATTTACATGGGTTGCACAAAATGGAAAAAGAGTTTTTTCATTATCATCATCTTTATGCTCACACACAAACCATGATCTTCTCTACCTTGATTCTCCAAGCATGAGCTGCAAGCCATGCACTCTATCTCTTTGCATGTTCATCTTGATATATAAAGAAGATTGGAGTTGTTGGAGAAGAAAGAGGAATACAGAATTTTGAGAGAAAAATCGTGGTGAAGAAGAAGCTGTCTTCTTAAACTTGTTGCTGTGAGCTTCCCTTATTTCTCCACATCTATAAGCTGTTTTTGAGTTCTACAACTCTGCCTAAAGCTCCAAGAGCATAGTAGGAAAGGTTTTGAGGTGGTCCACGTTAATATTAAGTGAAGACAATAGCTAAACAGATGACTTTCTTGAAGAGTTCTTTAAAGATATGTTCAGAAAACCCATTTTTATGAATAGCATGCTTTAGTTTTTACCAAAATTAGTGAATTAGAATGCTTATGGATCCTTGATACTTCCGCTACATGTTGTTTAACTCTAACAGTATTTACTTTCTTTTACTGATGACTTCTCTAGAAAAAGTTGGGTCTACTTCCTTAAAACTAAAGACCAAGTGTTTGATAGGTTTAAGGAATGGAAACTCATGATAGAGAAGCAAACTTCTAAAGAAATTAAATACCTAAGAACTGACAATAGACTGGAATTTTGTAATGAAGAGTTTAACAAGTTTTGTAAAGAAATAGGAATAAATAGGCATAGAACTGTTAGATTCACTCTTCAACAGAATGGAGTTGTTGAAAGACTAAATATAACAGTCATGGAAAGGGTTAGATATCTTCTCTCAGATGCAATCCTTAGTGAAAAATATTGGGTTGAAGCAGCAAGCTACACTGTGTACACCTTAAATAGGTGTCCTCATTTCTCCCTAAATTTTCTAACTCCTGAAGAAAAATGGACAAAACATCCACCTAACCTAGAAAATCTAAGGGTATTTGGATGTGTTGGCTATATTCACCAAAACCGAGGGACACTAAAGTCTAGGGCAGTAAAGTGTATGTTTGTTGGGTTCTCAGAAGGTGTTAAAGGCTTTAAGATGTGGAATCCTATTGAGAAAAGGTTTGTCATAAGCAGGGATGCCACTTTTAAAGAAAAAGAGATGTTTATGCAAAAAGAAAAGACAACTTATGAAGTTTCTAAAATCCCTAGTACTGCTAGGATTAAGGTATAGACACCTAAAGATTCTTCCACTAGTCATAACCCTCCTAATGAAACTGAAGAAGAAGAAGAGGAAAACTCAAATGAGCATACTGAGAATACTGAAGTTGTACCTGATTTAAGTCAGTATTCTTTGGCTAGGGATAGACAAAGAAGAATGATAGTTCCTCTAGCTAGGTATACTGAAACTAATTACATGAACCTAGTCCTAAATGCCACAATAGCTCGTAATGACCAAGAACCAGCTACTTTTGAAGAGGTAGTAAACTGTCCTAATGCTAGGTCTTGGATTCAAGCTATGTATGAAGAAATGGAATCACTCACTGTCAATAATACTTGGACCCTAGCCCTTCTTCCTAAAGGATGCAAACCTATAGCCTCAAAGTGGATATATAAACTAAAGGAGGGTTCTACCAAAGAACAAAAGCCTAGGTACAAGGCAAGGCTAGTGCCTAAGGGATTTACCCAAAGGGAAGGCATAGACTATTTTGAAAATTTTTCACCAGTAGTAAAACAAACCTCTATTAGACTTCTTTTATCTCTAGTTGCTCAGTACAACTTTGAACTAGATCAACTAGATGTTAAAACAGCTTTCCTTCATGGAAATCTAGAAGAGGTTATCTATATGGTTCAACCTAAAGGGTTTGAAGAAAGAGGGAAGGAAGACCTATACCATCTCCTAAATAAGTCTATATGTGCTCTTAAACAATCCCCTACATGTTGGTACAAAAGATTTAATGATTACATAGAGAGTATTGGATTTCAAAGAAGTTCTTATGATATTTTTTCTTATATTAATTCGACTACCTATAAGGACAAAGTCTATGTACTACTCTATGTTGATGATATGCTACTAGTAGGGAAATCTAAGGAGGATTTAATTCATGTCAAAGATCTCCTAAAAAGAGAGTTTGACATTAAGGATTTGGGTCAGTCTAAAAATATCCTTGGGATTGAAAATAAAAGAGACTGGATTTCCTCTATTTTAACCATTAGTCAATTAAGCTACTATGAAAAAGTTATTAATAGATTTAATATGATTAATGCAAAACCTGTCACTATACCTATTGCTAGTCATTTTAAACTTTCCTTAAAAAACTCACCAAAAGAAACAGACATAGAACGTTTGACTCAAATGCAATTAATTCCATACAATCAAGCAGTAGGGAGTCTAATGTATCTAATGATATCTACTAGACCAGACCTATCATACAGTACTAGTCTTGTCAGTAGATACATGTCTAACCCTGGAAAAAGGTACTAGGAAGCAACAAAATGAATTTTAAGATACCTAATTTGGTCTAAACAGTCAAAATTAACATATCAAAGTACAAAAGAAATAGATTTAGAGCTAGATGGGTATGTTGATTCAGATTTTATAGGTGACCACGACAAAAGAAGATCATTAACAGGTTATCTATTCTTATATGGTCCAAATTTATTGTGTTGGAAAGCAAATTTGCAGTCAATCACAGCTTTATCAACCACAGAAGCAGAGTACATGGCTTTATCAGAATCAATAAAAGAAGCATTGTGGTTAAATGGGTTGATGAAGGACTTTGGTATTAATCAAACAGTAGTAAAGATCTACTGTAATAACCAAAGTGCCATTCACCTATCCAAAAACCCTCGATACCATTCAAGGACCAAACACATAGATATTAAATATCACTTTGTAAGAGATAGAATAGAAAAAGGTGAAGTCGAAGTGCTAAAAGTTCATACTAGCGAGAATGCTGCTGACATGCTTACCAAACCTGTGTCCAAGCTCAAACTAGCAAATTGTCTTGGTCAGGTCGGCTTTCAGCTTCCTGAAAAAGGGTGAAGACATGTCAAATCTGGAAGGAGAAGAGCTTGCATGTTAAGCTTAAGGTGGAGATTTGAAGTAAATAAGCTTAAACATTCAACATTTGTTCAACAACTGTTCACATTTCTTTATCTTTTACAGTTTGTTATTGTAACTACTTATATCAGAAAAAATTGTATAAATACTCATCATTTACAAATTCGTAGCAATAACATACAAAGCTTGAAGAAACCTTGAAATCTATAAAAAGAAAAAGGTGTGACTTAGCTCTTGAATAAAATCTCCTCTCCTTCCCGTGGATGTAGGCATCATTTGCCAAACCACGTATATCATAGTGTAGATCTCTTCCTTCTCTTTTCTTCTACAAGATTGCATGCTCTTCATCGTCTTTGTTTACACAAGCAATCACTTGAAACAAACAGAAAGAAATATTAGGGTTACAAAAGTTCTGCATACGATAGAGAGAACGAGAGAGAGAAAGAAATTAATTTTGCGTAAAAGATAATCATTCACTTCCATCAGGTAGAAGTCAATGGGGTTTTCCACGTGGACCACATCAGTTGGAAGATCGTGGACAAAGGAGGTTTAAGTTTTCTACCAAACCAATTTAATTAGGGCAAAATAACTTAGGTTCACGATTTTGGATCAGCAAACATGCCTACAATTCATCATTTGGGCTTTACAGTTCATAATCACAAGAAAGCAGGCCCAACAAAAACACATCAATGATGATTAATATTGAGACGAGGATTTCTCAATTGATATTTATCCAAGGTATTAAGCCCATTGTGCAGAAAAGTCCACAAAAAGAATTTGCATTTGATTTTTTGGCACTATAGTGGACCATAAGTTGCCCGGGTTTGTGGTAGGTGCTAGAGGAGAAATATCATGGAGATGGCCTTTAAGGGATTTGATAGTAAAGGTACCATCCCCATGCGGCTTTCAAAGACGCAATCATATCAAAGGTCACGTTTATCCCACTAAAAACGTAATAGATCAATGAGAATAAAAAAGTGGGTCCCATTTGATTATTTTTTGTATTGTTTATTTGTGTTCTGCATTTATGCTAACTCATGGCCCTACATCCAAATCTGTAATGAAATAACATAATCTGATTAATAAATAAAGAGTACTCATCCAATTGCATCTTAGAATTACATCTTATCGTTACCATTACCATTATAGTTACCATTATAACTACTATCATTGTTATTGTTACAATTGAAAAATAATCAATTTGGACATATTTACTGTTACCGTTACCATTACCACTTGACCTTCAGAGGTAGAGGTAGAGGTAGAGGTAACAGTAAATTTGACAAAATTCATAATTTTAAATAAATGCGATCAAAATTAATTCAATTATGTTTGCGATTCAAGCTCATTGCAATTGATCCATCAATGAAATTTTACTATGACTACACCAATTGTTTGGCCAAAATAATGTGTCTTTACCACTATTAACATTCTAGGCAGTATGTTGAAGGATATATCTTCGCAATTTTATAATGTGGAACCATGGGGATTTTGAGCTATTGTGTCTGCAAATATGTGGAATGATCCCCAATTGATTGGCAGTATATTTAGCATCAATAAAGAGTTTCCATAAGCTATCCTTTTCAATCACATATCTCCAAATCATTTTCTAACAAGGACAATGTTTGTGAGCTTGATTTTCTCAATGCTGAGACCACCTTTGTCTTTGGGCAAAGTAACAATATCCTATCTAACAAGGTGAGAACCACCATCTTTATTTGTGCCCTCACAAAGGAAATTTCTCATCATTGTTTCAATGATTTTACACACGTTCATTGGAGCTTTGAATGTGGACAAGTAGTAGGTATGAACTAAGAAACGCTTGTAATAAAGTTAATCTACCACCTTTGGAAATATAAGAGAACTTCCAAGAATCCAATTTCCTTGCAATTTTATCAATGATAGGGCCCTAGAAGATAAAAGACTTCGGATTGCCCCCAGGGGCATGCCTAAGTACATAATTACGAGATTGGTTGGTGGACATCCCCAAATTAATTCAACCTGTGAATTAAACATAAAGTCCACATTATGTTAGAAATTAATAGGCTAGATACATTATGGATAACACATTCTTAGATACATTTCTAATTTCAAGATACAGGCATTTCTAGATACATGTAATTGTTCAAGTACATGAATGATATGTATACGTGTACTTCATTTATTTTGTGTCTTTTAAGAAGTGTCTCTTGAGTACTATATAAAGAGTTCATTTTCCTCATTTGTATGCAAGAGAAAAGAATCAAAATCAATAGAAGCAAAATTGAAGTTTGAAAAGAAACTAAGTTTCAAGAGAACAATATTCTTCTCTTGTGCGTTCTTGAGTTTTGTAAGAGAACAGGTTTCTTCTCTTAAAAGTTTGTGAGATTTAGAGTGAATTTAGAGTGGGCTCATCAACACTTTCAACAAAGTGGTATCAAAGCAAAAGGATTGAAAGATGTCATCTAACATGTTGTAGCCTCAACTTCCTCGCTTTGAGGGAAAAAACTATAGATGGTGGAGCCAACAAATGAAGGTTCTTTATGGATCTCAAGATCTTTGGGATATTGTTGACAGAGGATATTCGGAGCCAGAATGTGAGGATGGTCTTTCACCACAACAACTCAATGAGTTGAGAGATACTAGAGAAAAAGATAAGAAGACATTAGCTGTGGATGAAAATATTTTTTAAAGAATATTAGGAGTCTCTACTACTAAAGCAGCATGGGATGCATTGCAGAATTTGTACAAAGGAGAAGAAAAGGTAAAATTGGTCTGATTGCAAACACTTCAATATGAATTTGATACCATTCGAATGAAAGATGCTAAAACTATTGAAGATTTTTTTAACCGTGTTCTCTTAATTGTTAATCAATTAAGATCAAATGGAGATACAATCGAAGATCAAAGGGTGGTTGAAAAGATCCTTAGAAGCATGACTAGAAGATATGAGCATATTATTGTAGTAATTGAAGAATCGAAAGATTTTTCAACTCTCTCCATCAATAGCTTAATGGGATCTCTTCAATCTCATGAGCTCAGATTGAAGTTGTTTGATTCTACTCCTTCAAAAGAAGTTTTTCATATGAAATCCTTCTCTAGGGGGCGATCTGGTGGAAGAAGAGGTCGACATGGCAGTCGAGGCAATGGACGATCCAACGTCGTAAAAAATTCAGAGTCAAAGAGCAGAGACAATCAATCTTCTTCAAATAGAGGAAGGGAAAGAAGTTCAAATTGAGGAAGAGGCAGAAGTGGTGGTCGTGGAAATTTTTCTCACATACAATGTTTCAATTGTAGACGTTATAGACATTTTCAAGCAGACTGTTGGTCTAAGAAGGTTAATTCTAATCAAGCAGAAACCACTCTAATGCATGAGCAACAGGATAATGATCAAGGTCTTCTCTTCCTCACATTCAACATCCAAGAAACAAGCACTGAGGAAATATGGTATTTGATAGTGGTTTCAGTAACCACATGACAGAAAGAAAGGATATTTTTATATCTTTAGATGAATCTCATCAAAATGTAGTGAAGACTGGTGACAACAAGAAGCTTGAGGTCAAAAGAAAAAGGAGATATTCTTGACAAGACAAAAAAGGGAGCAAAAAGACTTACTGATGTGTATTATGTTACAGGTCTCAAACACAATCTTTAAGTGTTGGGCAACTTCTCCTAAGAGGACATGATGTTATCTTGAAAGATAACATATGTGAGATTAGAACCAAGAATGGAGGTCTCATAACGAAAGTACGCATGACTCACAACAAAATGTTTCCAATTAAAATATGCTATGAGAAGTTTGTTTGTTTTGAGACTTTAATAAATGACTCTTCATGGTTGTGGCATTGTCGATTCGGGCACCTGAGTTTTGACACTTTGTCTCACATGTGTCACCAACATATGGTGAGAGGAATGCCAGATATTAAAAAGGAAGATCAACTTATTGAAGCATGTGTTTTTGGAAAGCATCATTGAAATTCATTTCCGAGTGGAGTTTGATGACATGCAGAAATGCATGTCATCTTAGGCTTTTTATTTAGAATTATGTGGACTGTTAAGCAAAATATGCAGCAATTATGTTAGGAATTCATGATAAAATGAGCTTTCATCATTAAGCATGATGAATCTCGGCTAGCCAATTATTATGCGTTATTATGCGTTCAATGTTCTATTTTTGTAGCTAACGTAGGAAGTGGACGTAAACGCAGAAGCTGGACGACCGCATGCGGAGAAACTCTCCATCGTAAAGGCGAACACGTTCAATCAACGCATGGGTGTTGTGGTAATCAGCCGCATGTGTCCATCGCATGGGAGTTGCGCTCGTCAAACGATTGCGGTCATCGTGTAGATTTGCGGTATTAAACAAATGCGATCACTGTATGATTGCGGCTATACGATAGCACATAATAAAGGATCAACGCAATGCTGGTGGAATGAATGCATCAACATACATCTCAAGAAAATCAAAATTTGATGTTGACATTTCACCTACCACACCGTTAGCAGCAGAGATTCAGAAAGGACTAAACGCGCCGCGAATGTCAGAATCAGAGCAGTCCATTAATGCTGTCAGCGATCCAGTCTCTATATAAAGAAGTCGATGAGCAAAATTTCAATTTATCCAAGGTTTTCACCTGAGATTCGCCTAGGCCAGATCCTTGTGATCCAGACAAATGCATGGGAAGAAGCTTGAGAGTTTTTCACCTCCTTCATCCATTCCGAGTGATGACTGGAGCCTTCGACCGGAGCTAGATCTCAAGAGAGTCAGCTCCTCCACCCATCCATGGCACCACCGGTAGCCTTGACGCACATCTGCAGGTAGCAAGTCATTGCTTCCAGCCGGTCATTTCATTTTCTCTTCTTTTCTTATATTGTATTGTATTACATTTTGTGATTAAGGAATTAATACATGATGTGTTCAATGTATTTCTATGTTTCCTTCGACTCCATCTCCATCTTCTTTACTTAGCATCTTCAACTTTCATTGCATCACTTAGTGAGATTGCTAGAGTATCGCATACTTAGTTATGTGGATTAGGGATATGAAGCATGTAGCAAACCACCGAGAGGTATGCGTTACATGAGTGTATGAGTAAACCTTATTTGTTTAGTGTGCAATTGTAGCAACGCTTGTCTATAGGCAAACGTAATGCTTGTCTATGAGTAAAGTCAACAACAACTAACTGCCGGGAGGGTATGTGGTTGGTCGCATTAAGCAATGTAAGCTATTGTTCGCGTTATACTTAGCGTGACATAAGAAAACTTGTGATAGGGCGCATGGTCATCACATACATTTGTTAACGCATAGTCATTCCAATGCATGGCCAATGACACATGATAATCAACGCATACCTTAAGAACATGCATCGCATATTGCGTCCACAGAATTTTAGTTGTCGAGTAATTGACATCTAATTTCTCGTCGTCAAGCTTTTGGCGTCGTTGTCGGGGACTTAGCAGCTAATTGTTTATTGAGTTTTGTGTCTCTGCAGGCAACCATTTTATCTTGGGAGTATTGTAGCTTGTGCGACCAGGTTGCAAACAATATTAAAGTGTAGGCGATGCGTTGAAAGCCAGTATTGACCCCAAGGTAGAAGGGAAATCAGTCGCAAGAGCTGAAGACAGTTCTAAGCACATGGTGGCCAACATGCGCCCAACAATTGTTGGAAGTTCCAATGGTCAGGGCAAGTCCTTGACCCAAGCAGTTGAGAATAATCTCCTTCATGGAAGACTCCTTACGGTGACAACACTCCTATTTTTCTAGGGATGTCTTCTACTCTATCTTGAATTTGCTTTCTTAGTTTAGGTTATTTTTATTTTTATTGTTATTTTGGATATATGGCTGCTTCCTTGGTTGTAGTGCGTTTTCTCTTTGTAGGTGCAACAATAAGTCTCCTCGGTGCGCAATACAACGAAAGAGTGTCTTTCATCCTTCAACGCATGGCTTCAATCGCGTGGATTCCAACGCATGATCGCATTCATTATTTCGCCTAAGGTTCTTTTCTTGTTATCCTTTATGCATTATCCTTTTGAAATTCTATTTTTTTCGATTGCGTTGCTTTGCAATGTTTCTATGATGGTACGTATAATTCACCGCATCTTCTAATTAATCATCGCAAGGCATTCCTTACTTTTAATAGCTTCTTCAAATTTTGAAAGTCTTAATTTTTATTTTGTGTAAACCTTTGCTCAAACATTTATTACCGCATTACTGTTGATTTTGTTTTTAGCTTTGCGTTGAGAACGTTGCCAACCTCTAAGTTTGGGGGTGGCAACGGTCTCAGAGGATTGCGTTCATTGCATTGCGATTCTTTTTTTTAAAAAAAAAGGGTGAGAATTTTGAGAATAATAACTCCACTATCAACGCAATGGGGAAACCCATGTTGATAAGAGTTAAGTTGTGAAAGACATTTACCCGTAGTTGAATGGCCGCATGACACACGTGGAGACAAGCCAAAACGAAGGTAAGTCGCCAGGATCAACGCATAAATGAAATTTCTCTGTCCGGCGCAAGTAAAATCAAGCAAGACAAGAGTAGAGTTGAATATGGAATGCAACCGAAGTTGGATGCCCACATGACACACGTGGGGGTAAGCAAAAACGAAGAGCGTAATCAGGTTCAATGCCGCATTTGAATAAGTAATCGCAAATTTTTTAATTATTTTGATGAACGCATTCTCAAAAACTAAATGAAAAGTTGCGGTGAATAAATAAAAATTTTTTTAGCAAAGGCTTGCCGGATCTAAACTTAGAAAAGATCTTTTTGAAGAAGCAGCCAAAGTGGAGGAGAGCATTGTGGCGATGGTTAGAGGTATGAGGAAATTATATTCTGAGAAGCTGGTCATCGCAAAGGAAAGTCGGAAGGTAAGTTAGAATTTCTTGAGTATAACGCATGCTTGAGAACAAGCATGATTCTAAGTTTGGGGGTGTGATGACATGCAGAAATGCATATCATCTTAGGCATTTTATTTAGAATTATGAGAACTATTAAGCAGAATATGCGCCAATTATGTTAGGAATTCATGATAAAATGAGCTTGTTTCGTTTAACATGATGAATCTCGGCTAATCCATTATTATGCATTCAATGTTCTATTTTTGTAGCTAATGCAGGAAATGGAAGCAAACGCGGAAGCCGGACACTGCATAGACGATCGCATGCGGAGAAACTCTCTATCGCAAAAGCAAACGCGTTCGATCAACGCATGGGAGTTGCGGTAATCAGCTGCATGCATCCATCGCATGGGAGTTGCCTCGTCAAGCGATTGTGGTCATCGTGTAGAGTTGCGGTATTAAGCGAATGCAATCACTGTACGATTGCGGCTACACAATAGCGCATAATAAAGGATAAATGCAAGGTTGGTGGAATGAACGCATTAACTTACATCTCGAGAAAATCAAATGCTAATGTTGACATTTCACCTACCACGCCGTTAGCAGTAGAGATTCAAAAAGGACTAAACATGCCGTGAATGTCAGAATCAGAGCAGTCCATTAATGCTGTCGGTGATCCAGGCTTTATATAAAGAAGCCGATGAGCAGAATTTCAACTTATCCAAGGTTTTGTCTGAGGTTCGCCTAGGCTAGATCCTTGTGATCTAGACAAATGCGTGGGAAGAAGCTTGAGAGTTTTTCACCTCCTTCATCCATTCCGAGTGACAACCGGAGCCTTCGACCGGAGCTAGATCTCGAGAGAGTCAGCTTCTCCACCCATCCATGGCACCATCGGCAGCCTTGACGCACATCCGCTGGTAGAAAGTCATTGCTTCCAACCGGTCATTTCATTTTCTCTTCTTTTCTTATATTGTATTGTATTACATTTTGTGATTAAGGAATTAATACATGATGTGTTCAATGCATTTCTGTGTTTCCTTCGACTCCATCTCGATCTTCTTTACTTAGCATCTTTAACTTTCATTGCATCACTTAGTGAGATTGCTAGAGTATCGCATACTTAATCATGTGGATTAGGGATATGAAGCATGTAGCAAACCACCGAGAGGTGTGCGTTGCGTGAGTGTGTGAGTAAACCTTATTTGCTTAGTGTGCAGCTATAGCCTGTCTATAGGCGGACGCAACGCTTGTCTATGAGTAAAGTCAGCAACAACTAACTGCCCGGGAGGGTAAGTGGTTGGTCCCATTAAGCAATGTAAGCTATTGTTCACTAGAGATAGGAATAATCTTATGTTAGCAAAGTTCATGCGGTTACCTTTCCTTATGAGCGCATCATTCATCATTTAGGCATACTTGAGAGAGTAGTCTAAAACCCAAATCTAAGACTCGAGAGAGCGGATTGGAACACATAGGCAAGAATGGGGAACTTAGAGTTAAGCTTTGTTTCCTATCACACAACGTATGCACCCTACGGATAGGATATTGCATGCGTCAAGGAAGTAGGATACAATGGTATGCGGCTAGCACACTCATGCGGCGAGAGCATGTGAGTAGGTTATGGAGGTTTAAGTAGGCATAGGCTTCCCGGCAATATCGCAGATACACCGCATACGTTCTAGAGTTAGGCTCAAGTGTGCGTAGCATGATCGCATGGCTTGCGTTGACTAAGATTGCCCTTGCGGTCACTCTTAGGGGTTGCAATGAAGACATCTCCACATTTTATCTACTTTCCCATTCATTTGTTTCATGTCAAGAGTTGTCATGTATCTACCTCTCTTTCATATTCTCATTGCGGTTTCTGTTAGTTAGGAGTAGAAGTAGTGTTAGCATAGAAACCCCTCCATCATTCTTTTATTCAACCGCTGCATGCACATTACCGCATTCATCTAGCTACAAGTCACTGTGTTTGACCTCAGATCACCGGAGAAACTTGCATTCGCATTATACTTGGCGCGAGCGTAAGAAAACTTGTGACAGGGCGCATGGTCATTGTATACATTTGTTAACGCATAGTCATTCCAACGCATGGCCATCGACGCATGATAATCAACGCATACCTTAAGAACATGCATCGCATATTGCATCCACAGAATTTTAGTTGTCGAGTAATTGACATCTAATTTCCCGTCGTCAAGGTTCTTGGAGAGCATCAAAACCTCTCGAGCTTGTCCATACAAGCTTATTTGGACCCATGAGAACCATTACACATGGACGTGACCGTTATTTTCTTACATGTATTGATGACTACTGTGAAACCCGGATCTCCATTTTCCTACTTAAGTAAGTGATTAAAGGGTTAATTAGGAGGAAGTTAAATCCTATGTTATGTAAATAATCTAATAATTTTACAATTTTCATAATAACTGTAATAATTGTCACCTTCTGTGGATCAACAATTAGTAAGAGTGAATGTAAACTATAATGGTTAGGTATTATAGTTATGATAACCATATTTGATCCTAGAGTACGAGTAGAGAGGACCCTAAAAGGATAAAAAAAAAGAGAAAATCTTGAAGACTTAAATCTTGAATAGTGAAGAAAGGATTGAAGAACTAAGGAAAATATAGAAAATTATTTGGGAAAATTCGTGTGGAAGTTGCATGGAGATAAATCATATTCACAGTAGCTAACGAGATTGGAAAGAATGAGAGTGGAAAGAGTGACACAAGTGAGAGTGGAGGCAGCGAGAGAATGGAAGAGAACGAGATTGATTTGAGCAAGAGAATGGGAGAGAGAGCGAGATTGGAGAAGAGCGAGAGTTTGAGCAAGGAAGTTGAAGAGAGCGTGAGTGGAGAAAGCGAGAATTTGAGCGAGAAAGTTAGAGTGAGCGAGATTGTGAACGAGAAAGTGGGAGAGAGCGAGAGTAGAGAGAGCGAGACTAGCAAGAAATAGGAGAGAGCAAGAGCGGAGAGAGCGAGAGCAGCCTGAACGCCTCGTTCGAACGTCACGCCCACGCGATCGATGGAAACCGCCTGTGCATCGAACGACCGGGCATTTATGCATTGAATTTTGCCACGATCTTATAGATTATGCATTGAAAACCCTAAATTGAATAAAAATAAAGATTAAGACACAAGGGCCAACGTCAATCAAAATTTAGGTGTCCGATTAAGAGAAATTCTTAAACCCTAAGAAATTGTGTTGGATGCATTTGGGAAGAACACATTGAACCAAGGTGAAGTCATCTTACGTTGATAAAGGGAGGATTAAACATTTGGCCATGCAGCCAATTAGGTGCTGTCAATCCTACGAGCAATTTGAACACCTATGGGATTTCATTTTCAAATCACAAATCATAAAATTCGTAAAAAAAGGGGGAGAGTAGAGTGCATTGGATAGTAAGGGTGGAGAAGAATGCATCAACTTGAGATGAGAAGATCTCCCAATCTACTCGAGCGTTTGATATAATTTTAAAGCCATCTGAAAGATAAGAGAGTCTAGTTTTCATGGTGAAACTGCCGAAGAAAAAGCTCTAAGGAATTGGGCTGGAGAATGAGAAAAATATAGAGGGGTCGAGCTATCGGGTAAGTTGAGCCAGTCTTGATGTTTGGATGATTCCGGCTAAACCATGAAGATTTATGAGCTAAGATTTTATTGTAAGCTTCAGACATTTTAGAATAGTTTTGTAGAAGGAAGTATCTCAATATAAGGCTAAGAACTATGAGTAATCTAAGCTGTAATTTGGATCTGGATTCTAGGGGTAAAAAGGGAGGCCGAGGTAGAAAAGGGAATTATTAGAAAGGCTCCTAAGCAATTAAGGTGAGTGTTATAGCTTTGATAATTAACACATAGTGTGAGTGTTATAGTTTTGATAGTTAACATATGTCGTGAGTGTTATAGCTTTGATAATTAACACATAGTGTGAGTGTTATAGCGTTATAGTTTCGGTATATCGTGAGTGTTAGGTTGCTTTGATAAATAAATGCATAGTAGGAGTGTTATTACAGCTTGGATACGTACTATGATTGTCATATAACTTTGATATATTATGAGTATTATATAACTTTGGTACGTATGCTAAATATTATACAGCTTTAGTATGTGAAAGCATATTGTGAATATTATATTATATAGCTTGATAAATAAAGAATATTGTGTGTTTATACAGTGTTGATAGTAAATACATATTATGAGTATTCACTTAGCTTTATACTCTGATATTGGAATATATGCATCTATAGATGCAAATTACATGCTTTGGTAATATGATGTTGCCATGATATTGTTTGTGTGTGACTATGGAAACTGCGATTATGCTCGGGATGTGGTTAGCATGCTTAAAAAAAGGTGCTTGGCGGGAAAAATTGGTCGGCTTCGGTCGGCGGGAAATAATAGTCGGTGACGACCGACGAGAAATATGGTCAAGTACCTAAGCATGACTAGCGGGATAAATAAAATGGTCGATGTG
Source organism: Benincasa hispida (assembly GCF_027475165.1). Taxonomy (NCBI): domain Eukaryota; kingdom Viridiplantae; phylum Streptophyta; class Magnoliopsida; order Cucurbitales; family Cucurbitaceae; genus Benincasa; species Benincasa hispida. The sequence continues at coordinate 55,202,714 of NC_143485.1, forward strand.
CACATTGGCGGGAATTGGGGTCATAGGAAGGTTTCCATAGATGATTGTATTGATTGATGATATGATATGCATGCTACGTCTAGCTTTTGGGATAAAGATTACTGGTTGCATGATTATATCTTTGACTGTGCATGACTTATAATGCGAGTGTTGGCATGTGATTGATTTCCCAAAAATGATGATTTTCAAAGTGAATTTCATCTTAAAAGAACCACTCATTGGGCTTGGTAGCTCACACTCTTCAAAATGTTTTCTTAATCCCCCCCAGGTAGCGGAAGATGAGGAGTTCCAGGGTGCTGCTAAGGTCAAGGTCTGCCACGTGCCCCAATTACACTTTCGGAGGGTTTTTACGGTTGTCGTTGTAAACTTTGTTGTTAAGTCCTTAAGTTGTATAAACGTTATATCACTGTCATAATAAAAGATGGGCTTACTTAATCCGTTATAGTTTATCTCCTCAACTTAATTATTCCACTGTGTATAAGTTATAGTATGGTATCAGAGTTATTCCGCAAGAATCATTAGGCAGTAAGTGTCAGCTCAAGGGTTGATAACTGCTGCAGTCGCATCCCTCTTCCAGGCTGAGAAGGTGGTCTGGGGGCGGGGGTGTGACAGAGTAGTATCAGAGCATAGACATACATAAAACCTGGGAGGAGGTTGAGTATAAAGTTTAAGTTGATACCAACTTGGTATCAGAACATAAGTTTTGGGACAATTGAGGAATTAGTTTATACCAGTTTAGTATCCAGTATAAGTTTTAGGAAAGGTTAAAGAGTTAGCTGATACCAGAGTGGTATCAGAACATAGGTATACGTAAACCTGGGGAAGGTTTGAGCTAAGTTTAGTACTAGAGTATAAGTTTCTGGGAAAGTTAAAGGTGAGTTGATACTAGTTTGGTATCAAAGTATATGGTCTTAAAAAAAAATGAGGGTTGAGTTTAGTAAAACGAGAGGGAAGTGTGAAAAGAGAAACCTAAAAATTAGTCGAAGTGGGACTAAGAGAAATGGTAGATATGGCATGACCTAGCAGGCAACCGGAGCTGAAACTCACAATGCTACCTGAAGACCTACCGAGGAAGGTAAGTATGAAATTAAGTTATTCTTATATAGTAATTGAGATCGAAATGTTTATGTTATAAATAATTTGGTTCAACATTTAGCTTAGAGATGGCTAGGTGAGGTATTGTTGGATAAACTGAGAAAGTTGATATTAGAGTAGCGCAGTGGAAGCGTGGTAATAGACGAGGGTATAGGAGGTTACAACAGTGGTTGTTATGAAACTTAAACCGGAGTTAGTTCGAGTAAATTTCGAGGACGAAATTCTTTAAAGGGGAAGTAATTGTGAAACCCGGATCTCCATTTTCCTACTTAAGTAAGTGATTAAAGGGTTAATTAGGAGAAAGTTAAATCCTATGTTATGTAAATAATCTAATAATTTTACAATTGTCATAATAACTTTAATAATTGTCACCTTCTGTGGATCAACAATTAGTAAGAGTGAATGTAAACTATAATGGTTAGATATTATAGTTACGATAACCATATTTGACCCTGGAGTACGAGTAGAGATGACCCTAAAAGGATAAAAAAAAGAGAAAACCTTGAAGACTTAAATCCTGAATAGTGAAAAAGGATTGAAGAACTAAGGAAAATAAAGAAAATTATTTGGGAAAATTCGTGTGGAAGTTGCACAGAGATAAACCATATTCAACGTAGCTAACAAGATTAGAAAGAATGAGAGTGGAGAGAGCGACACCTGCGAGAGTGGAGACAGCGAGAGAATGGGAGAGAGCGAGATTTATTTGAGCGAGAGAATGGGAAAGAGCAAGATTGATTTGAACGAGAGAATGAGAGGGAGAGCGAGATTAGAGAAGAGCGAGAGTTTGAGCGAGGAAGTTGGAGAGAGCGAGAGTGGAGAAAGCGAGATTTTGAGCGAGAAAGTTGGAGAGAGCGA
>NC_143485.1:55205163-55236696 GCF_027475165.1 Benincasa hispida
TCGGCTGGGCTGAAAGAGTTGGGCGATAAGGCTTTGGAGAGTAAATTCCTTAGTGGGCTTAAAGAAGAGATCCAAAGTGAGATGAGGAAGTTGAAGCCCGAAGGATTGAAGGCCAAAATGCAAATTGCCAAATTGATCGAGGAAGACTAAATGTTGCAAAGGCGTCTAGGCAAGGGTGCCGAGTCAGAGGGGATCCACAATCTGAATGCAAAGACGGGGGGAAACGGGGGTGGATTAAGCAACCGCGGGTCGAGTAACTCGATTAATCGAACCATTACCATCAACTCAAACCAGGGGAGTTCGACCGGGTCGTCTACCACCATTGTTGCATGTGGAGAAACAGGGACGAAGGGGATCGCTGGTGGCTCATTCTGGAGGCTTTCCGATGTGGAGATGAAGGAGAAACGGGATAAGGGACTGTGTTTTAGATGTGACGAGAAATTCAGTTTTGGCCATCGTTGTAAGAAAAAAGAGCTGCAGTTCATGTTTGTTCAAGAGGGGGAAGACCTAGCAGAGGAAGGGGAAGAACCGGATATAGTTGAATACAAACCAAATCGAACAACACCGGAGGATGCAAAGGAGATCTCGAATCTGTCTCTAAACTCACTAGCCAGACTAAGTTCACCAAAAACGATCAAGGTGAGGGAAATCATTGGGGAAAGGGAGGTGGTTGTATTCATTAACGGGAAAGCAACTCACAACTTCATTACTTCCGAATTAGTCACAGAACTACAGCTACCCATGTCACCCTCTGAAGGTTGCGATGTAGTATTGGGATCGGGTGGAGCAGTTCAAGCCGCGGGAGTGTGCAAAGTGTGTATATTACCATCTTTGATCTATCCATTATTCAAGATTTCCTTCCTCTATCGTTGGGTAGTGTGGATGTTATCTTGGGAGTAGTGTGGCTGGAAACTCTTGGGCAAATAATCTTTGATTACAAATTATCAACAATGGAGTTCAAGGTGGGAGAATGGATAGTCCAATTGCAAGGAGACCGAGGCTTGGTGAAATCAGAAATATCATTGAAATCCATGGCCAAGGCAATTAGGGGAGGAGACCATGGAGTTTTGATTGAATTGAATGGTTTAGACCTTAACCGAGGTAGGGCAGAGGAAGAATAAGACAATGAGGCTGAAACAATGAAGAATAACACTGAGATACCACCGGAAATCCAAAAGTACTAAAGAAATTCGAAGTGGTTTTTCAAACTCCAATAGAGCTACCTCCTTAACGAAACTAAGAGCACACCATTGAGTTTCTTCCGGGAGCTGAACCTATCAATGTGAGGCCTTATAGGTATCCTCAATTTCAAAAAGATGAGATCGAAAGGATGGTGAAAAAAATGCTCATGGCAAGAATCATTCAGCCAAGTCGAAGTGCCTTTTCTAGCCCAGTTTTGTTGGTTAAAAAGAATGATAGGAGTTGGCGTTTCTGCATAGACTACCATGCTCTGAATAGTGCAACCATACCAGATATGTACCCTATTCCTATTATAGATGAGTTATTAGATGAGTTATATGGTGCCAAAATCTTCTCAAAGATTGATTTAAAATAAGGTTATCATCAAATTTGAGTCCACCCAAAAGACATCCACAAAATGGCTTTTCGAACACATGAGGGCCACTACGAGTTCTTGGTGATTGAGGAATGCACCATCTACTTTTCAAGCACTTATGAAATCCTTAAACCATATCTCCGTCGGTTCGCGTTGGTTTTCTTTGATGAAATTTTGATCTATAGTAGGTCTTGGATGAGTCATATAGCAACTAGATTGGAAGTGTTGATTGACAACCAGCTGGTAGCCAATTGAAAGAAGTGTCAGTTTGGGGCAGTGAGTATTGAGTATTTGGGACATATTATTTCTACCAATGGAGTATCGGCCGATCCATCTAAGCTGGAACCTATGAGTAGCTGGCCTACACCACGTAATGTGAAGGAATTGAGGGGTTTCCTCGGTCTCACCGAAAACTATAGAAAATTTGTGGCCAACTATGGCACCATAGCTTTGCCATTGACTCAGCTACTGAAGAAGGGAAGTTTCCAGTGGAGTGAGGAAGCGGAGGAAGCGTTCCAATGTCTCAAATCAGCCATGGTTTCTGTACCAGTGTTGGGATTACCCAACTTTAACGAACCATTTGTAGTAGAGACGAATGCATAAGGTGTAGGAGTAGGAGCTTTGTTAATGCAAAACAAAAGGCCACTGGTTTACTTCAGCCAAGCTCTACCCCCAAATGCATAAGGTGTAGGAGTGGAGTCCGTACCTTCTAGGGAGACACTTCATAGTCCGGACAGACCAGAAAAGCTTGAAGTTCCTTCTAGAGTAAAGGGTAATTGCTGGGGAGTATCAGAGATGGATTGCCAAACTTATGGGATATGGTTTTAGCATTGAGTATAAGAAGGGAGCTGAAAATTTTGCAACAGATGCCCTCTCCCGATTACCTACTTCACTGGAACTAGGGATGCTAAGTGTAATACAAGGGCTGAATATAGTAGTGTACGTTGAGCAGGTGGGTGCGGATGAGGAACTAAATGGGATACGACAAGCTTTACTATTTGCCCAACCAACCCCTACTGGATATAGTCTGAAAGGTGAAGTGCTTTACTACAAAGGGAGAATTGTCCTTCCAGCCACTTCCCCTACAATACCCCTATTGCTACATGAGTTCCATAACACCCCCATCGGAGGACATCAAGGCAGCTTGAAAACTTATCAAAGAATGTCTAAGGAAGTCTATTGGAAGGGAATGGAGAAGGTGGTACAGCAGTATGTGGCAAATTGTGGGATTTATCAGCAGACCAAATACTTGTCCCTTGCACTAGCAGGTCTCCTACAAGTATTAACAATTCCGGATAGAGTATGGGTAGATATCTCCATGGACTTCATTAAAGGACTGCCCAAGTCTGAAGGATTCGATACCATCATGGTGGTAGTAGACCATTTGTCCAGATATGCCCATTTCATCACCTTAAGACACCTATTTTCTGCTCGGTCTGTGGCTGAAGTATTTGTTAGGGAAATTGTGTGACTACATGGTGATCCTCGAAGCATCATATCCGATTGTGACAAGATCTTCATTAGCTTATTTTGGGAAGAACTCTTCCATGTGATGGGAACTAAATTATGTAGAAGTACAGCCTACCATCCCAGACGGATGGACAAACAAAGGTAGTTAACCGAGGTATTGAAATGTATCTGAGATGTTTTACTATACATAATCCTAAACATTGGACTAAGTGGATACTTTGGGCTGAATTTTGTTATAATACTTCATTTCACACATCTGCCCAAGCCACCCCCTTCGAGGTTTTGTATGGCTGCCCCCTACCACCAGTACTCGGGTATACAAATGATTCAAGCTTAGTCAATGAAGTTGACATCCAGCTGCGAGATAAGAACTTAATGATAGCCAAATTGAAGAACTCCCTACACAAGGCCCAACAACAGATGACGAAATCGACGAATGCTAAGAGGAGGGATGTGGAGTTTTGCCTAGAGGACTAAGTCTACCTCAAACTTAAACCTACAGGCAGTCATCTATAGCTAAACATAAACATCCAAAGCTGGCACCACGGTTTGTAGGACAATTTCAGGTGATCGACCGTGTTGGGAAGACAGCATACAAGCTTGCCCTACCAGCTGGAACCGGTATACATCCTGTATTTCATGTATCATTCCTTCGAAAATCAGTTGGTTGTAATTTACCACAAATACCGATTCCCCCTAATCTGACCAAAGAGTTGAGCTTTATAACACAGCCTGCTGAATTATTAGGCATCAGAACATCACACTCTAGGGATCAACAAACAGAAGTACTGATTCGTTGGGAGAACGGAGACCATATCGAGGCAACATGGGAGCTTCCAGATGTGATCAAGGATCAATTTTCTGATTTCCACCTTGAGGACAAGGTGGCTCTTTGGGGGGGCAAGTATTGATAAGCCCTTGATAACCAAAGTTTACCAAAGAAGAAAGAAAAAGAAGGAAAACGAGTAAATATCAAAGTAAATAATGGATATGGAATATTGTTAGTTAGAGAGGGGGATCAAAACAGAAAAGAGAGAGAAAAGGGGAGGGACCACAAGGAGAGGAGGTTATTTGTAGGAGAGAGTGAGCCCATGGGGAGGCATTGAGGATTTTGTAATCAAATCTCATATTTTGAGATTGATAAGAGAAAAAGGAATCCCTCTAATTCTTCCCTACTATTAATAAAATAAGAAGGAGAGTCCATTCTTATCAGTTTCCTACCATGTTACCGGAAGCCTACGTTTCATACTATGTTATCGAAAGCCTACGGGTTTTCTACTATGTTACCAGGAGCCTATGATTTTCCTATCATGTTACCAAAAACTAATGAGTTTCCTACTATGTTACCATGTGCCGACGGGTTCCCTACTATGTTAATCAGCTTTGGAGCCACAAGATGCTTGTTAGGTTAAGTTAAATCATTCACTAGATAGTCATCCAAGATTTAGTAATTATATGTATGTCCCACCTATATATTGCATTTATTGGACATATGTGCATAGCCTGACCCTGATAGTGGGATTACTTACTAAGTATTTTATACTCATGCTTTGTTATGTTATGTTTTTAGGTAAGGGAAAATGTACATCGACGAATGACAGGAGGAACCGTGATCGTGCCAGTAGGACTAGACAGATTCTTTCGCTCATGTTTTTTTTTTCATGTTTTAAAATCTTGGGTTTGTAATTGAATTTAGAAAACTTTCGATGTTTGCTTTCTTAGTTGTTTTAGTTAGGTTATGTTTAAATTAAAGATACCCTGATTGATGATTTTCAGTTAATTAGTTTTAATAAAATCCATATATCCTTTATTTGGTTAAGCCAATTCATTAAAAGTGTTATTTTGAGAATTATGCATGCATGTAGTAACGACCTAGTACAAATCCTAAGGAGTCGGGACATTAATACTGGTATCAGAGCCCATGTTTTGGGTTATGTAGACTGATTTACTATGTAAGTCCAGAATGTCCCTATGGCACAGTAACGAATTCTACGTCATCGTCACATATGTCCCTTAAGAAAAGTCTCTAGAATAATATGCACAAGATAATGTTGGATTTATGATCGTAATTGACATGTTTTCTTAATGAAAATTTTTTTGAGGACATGTTACATATGATTGTTAGGAAATGGTATGAGTTAGAGGAAAAGGCAATTACAGGATTACTAGAGGAGGACGAAATTCGACAGTTCAAGATCCACAAGTTCAAGATCCAAAAGTCTAGGATGCTCCTGAACTGGAAGATCCCTTGCCTACTAGTGACCCTTCTGGCTCTGGATGGTAGAGAACTCAACTAAGAAGTTGAAACCAGAAGACGACTACGCCTTTACAGGAGAAGTTGTTAAGAGGGTAGTGATGAGATAACTAAAGATCCTTGTGGCAGAGTAGATAGCCCAGCATACTCAGTCACAATGAATTCCACCCACGCAGGTCCAGACACCTCAAGTTTAGGTCCAAAATCAGATGCATAACTAGAGTATATTAGACCTGTCAATAGGCTAAACACTTACGAGACTTCAGGAAGTATAACCCCTACACCTTCGACGGGTCGTTGAGGGACCCTACGAAGGCAGAGATGTTGATATCCTCCATCAAAACTATATTCTGCTATATGAAGTGTCCAAAAGATCAGAAGCTTTAGTTTGCGGTATTCATGATGAAGGACAATGCATAAATTTGGTGGCAGACGATAGAAGATCAGTGGACACAAGTGGAGGGCCAATTACCTAGAAGCAGTTTGAAGAACGATTCTATGAGCAGTATTTTTCCGTTAACACAAGGTACAATAAATAGGTGGAATTTATGAATAAGAAGCAATAGGCCATGTATGTGGTGGAATATGAACGAGAACTTACCAAACTCTCTCGTTTTGCTCCTAAAATGGTGACCACAAAAGAGGACAGGATGGAAAGGTTTGTCTAGGGTCTGAAGGGGAGACTGAGAGGCCACGTATTGATGAGCCCACAAGTTATGCAACGACATTTCGTATAGCATCAAGGATAGATTCCTTTGGGGGGGAGGAGTATAGGAGATTGCAGGAACTAGGATCCTCTTTGGGTTAAAAGAGGAAGGCAAATCAGAAGGCTTTTGTGCTTTAGCCCCAACATAAGGGTGTTACGTAGAGAATCTAATATCATTTCTTAGACTCCTAGTCTGAGCAAAAGATATCTCTAAATTCACCGAACTACTACTTATACTACTGGGTAGCACAACTAGCAACCACAAGGTCAAACCACAGAGAGGCCAAGAATTAAATCTCTCTAAATTTGATTGTGGAAAGCAATTGAAATGGGGTTTTGGTTTTGGATAAAATAAAAACATGCAAGAAATTAAATTGGAAAGAGAAAATGTAATATAGGATTGTAGTCTATCTAATTTCTAAAGTAAGAAGGATAATTCTATGCAATTTCTAACGTGGAGTTCATTAATTAAGCAAACATTCCATTCTTTGCATGCACTACAACTAAATCAATTTGATTTAACTAGTCTCTACAAGGTCGACAACTAACTAAAACCAAATCTATCAAGCGTCCTAAGCATTAATGAAGGATGAAAAGCCATTAGTTAATTTAACTATATGCTCTTAATTCTATTGAGTTCGATAGTGTCCATATAGAAATAAAGTTCATATGCATGAAGATTAAGGATTTAATTGTGTTGACTAATTGATTGGATAGCCTGATTCAGTTAATCAAATTATTATTTGAACCTAAGTTGAACATGCATTAGTAAGATTCTAGTCAAGCCTATAAATCAAAGCATTCACATTCAATTCTATGCTACCGGGGTAAATTCAAGCATAGATAGACACAAGGAAATACGCGAGCTTGGAACTAACTAGAAAACACATGCAATTATGATAGGGTCGTCTATCCAAAACATAAATACAAATCTAAATTAGATCAAGATTATAAGAAATCATAGAATGAAAGAACATGAAATTCAATTAAAGAAATCTAAAGAAATTGAACATAGAAACTTCTTACTCAACGAAATTAGATATAATTACCTAAAAAATTCATGAAAAAATTGAGATAAAGATCCGATCTATCAATTACAACCCAAAATAAAATAAAAATCTACCCTATAGATGCTGAAAAGATAAATGAAACGAAAGAACTAAAAGTCACTCTCTGGCTTCCATCAAAATCGGCATCCCCTTAACCTAAATTGAATAAAAATATATATAGAAATCAGGTACAGCGTTGCAATTCTCTTGAGAGCATTGCAACTCTATTTTCGACGTAGCCCCCTAATGTTGGATTAGCGTTGAGGCACTGGCGCAATGCTGCCTTGCGGTGTGGTGGAAGCACTCCGTCAAAATTCGTAGCGCTACAACACTCTTGGGTAACGTTGCAACGCTGCCCTGTATCCATGCATTCTGCCTTTCACCATTGCGTGAGAACGTTGGGCAAGGTTTGCAATGCTCCATTCAGTGGCATATTCGTATTTTTTAAACCTTTTTCCTATTTGGTGCATCCAACCTCCAAATTAGCTCATTTTTTGCTCGTTTTCTTCTAATTGGTTTCTTTGTTTTTGAGATGACTTCACCTATAAAATAGAAAAATTAACATTGAAAATCCATTTATAATCCTAAATCAAGCTAGGAATTATAGCTATTTTTAAAGCTATCATAGAGCCAGAATTCAGATAAACCTCCACGTCATTAAAGGCAGTAGGCTTCCTAAATCGTAATTGTTAAAGAGGACGGGTCAATGTTTAGTTCTTGTGAAAAACGTCATTGGGGACGTTGCTCGGCGGGTAATGGAGTGTGCTTTCAATTGAGATAGAAAGGATACATGACTGATAAATACCCCAAAATAAACTCATCCAAAAGTAATGATTAGCCTTACAGGGTACATCGGAAGGAAAAAGTAAGCAATAACAACAAAATCGTGTTTATTTGATAGGTACACCCCTAATCTTGGGACACCATGGTTTGGTATTGTTTGACTCCGACTCATCCCACTCATTTATATCATCATTATTTGTAAAGCACGTCATGTTAAGTTTAGAGCCTTTACATTATGCCCTATTAGTTTCTACTCCATCTGGAGAAACTATGCTAGCTATTGAAAAGATTGAAATAGCAAAACATAAACTACATGTGACCAGTCTTGGACATGCGTGATTTTGACGTAATACTGGATATGGATTGGTTAGCTACTAACCATGCCAGTATAGACTGTTCCCACAACGAGGTGATTTTCAACCCTTCTATATAAGCCAGCTTCAAGTTTAAAAGGGCTAGAATCGTGGTCCTGGCCAAAGAAATTTCAGCTATGAAAGTCCACAAGTTGCATGGAGTATTTTGGCCAATATGGTTGACACCAAAGTAATTGAGGTCGTCTTGACTTTTGAACTAGTGGTACGAGATTATCCAGATGTTTTTCTAGAAGACATACATAGTTTGCCACCGTATCTAGAGATAGAGTTTTCTATCGAGATGAAGCCAGGTACAACTCCCATCTTGAAGGCTACTTAGGGAATAACCACAAAATAATTGAGATAGCTCAAGATTCAATTTCAGGAGTTGCTGGATAAGGGTTTCATATGCCCAAGTGTGTCACCATGGGTACACCAGTGCTGTTTGTGAAAAGGAAGGATGGGTCATTACGCATATGCATTGACTATAGAGAGCTGAACAAGGTAACAATCGAGAATAAGTATTGTTCGACTAGTTGTAGGGAGCTACAGTATTCTCCAAGATTGACCTTCGGTTAGGTTACCATTAGTTGAGGATAAAGGACAACGATATACCTAAGACAATATTTTGGTCTAGATATGGGCATTATGAGTTCATCGTAATGTCGTTCGACTTGACTAATGCTCTTGTAGTATTTATCAACTTGATGAATAGAGTGTTCAAGAAGTTTCTTGACACTTTTGTGCTAGTTTTCATTGACAAAATCTTGGTTTCCAAGACAAAGGTAGAACACGAGGAGCATTTACGAAAAGTTGGAAACTCTGAGGTCGAACAAGTTATATGCTAAGTTTTCTAAATGTAAGTTCTGGCTAAGGCAAATATCTTTTCTAAAGCATGTGGCATCAAAGGATAGAGTATCCGTTAACGGTGCAAAGATTGAGGCAGTTATGATTTGGCCTCGTCCCACTACAATTATTGAGGTACGTAGGTTCTTAGTGTAATACCTCAGGCCTAGGATTCGAAATTTGGATTCAACACCTTATTTTCTCCAACATTCCCCTGCATCCCATGCAACCTGACACATTATCCTCTTGTGCTTTGAAGATTGAAGACTATCCCCACAAACCAATATTGATCCTTTCAGCATGTTTTGTCCTCACTCACATGCATCCTAGGAAAATTCCCAAGAGGTCACCCAACATAGGATTGCTCGAAGCTAAGCATGCTTAAATTTGGATTTCCTATGATTGAGCTACCAAAAAGGAAGGTACACCATATTAGTACAAGTAGTAACTTTCAATTCTTTTAAGCATTTCTTAACCATACTTCCATGTCCTCAGGATCCCTCTCGTTCGAATGTGATATCAATTCATTTATATACACCTCTTGAGCTCGAGAGGTTACATGCCCACAGTTTTTGCTTGGTTCATCCCCAAACCACATCCTATTGGGAGAGGTTCTGTCTCTAATACCATCTATAAAGCCCCAGGCTCAGCATTTAGATCAGGAATTGGAATATGGATTCGACAACTTATTTTCTCCAGCATTCCCTTGCATCCTCTACAATCTAACATGTTATCCTCTTGTGCATCCAAGATTGAAGACTATCGCAACAAACAAGTATTAGTCCTTTTAGCATACTTTGTTCTCACTTGCACATACATCCTAGGAAAATTCTCAAGACGTCAGCCAATATAGAATTGCTCCAAGCTAAGCATCCTTATCTTTAGAGTTCCTATGATTGAGCTTTCAAAAACGAAGGTGCACCTTAGTGGTAAGGTGGTAACTTTTAATTATTTTAAGCCTTTCTTAACTATACTTCTATGTCCTCGAGACCTCTCTCATTCAGATGTGATATTGATTCGTTCATATGCCCCTCCTGAACTCGAGAAGTTACACTTAGGGTTAGTAGGCTATTATCGTTGATTTATAAATTATTTCTCTTGCATAGCTACCCTCTTAACTCAATTGACCAAAACATGAGCTTTCTTCATTTGGAGTAGAGCATGTGGAGATAGTTTTCCAGGTTCTTAAACATAAGTTAGTTTCTACACCAGTTCTTTTAGTACCAGATGGGTCGAGAAGTTTCATTATTTACAATGATGCCTCCAAGAAGGGATTGAGGTGCATATTGATGCAACATGGTAAGATGGTTGCTTATGCCTTCTGCCAATTGAAGAACCATGAATAGAATTATCCTACACATTATTTGGAGTTGGCAATAGTGGTGTTTGACTTAAATATTTGGAGACATTATTTGTACATAGAGAAGATATAGATTTTCATAGACCATAAGAGTTTGATACTTCTTCATTAAGAAGGAGTTAATATGAGACAAGTAGATGGCTAGAGTTAGTGAAAGATTATGACTGTGAGATTTTGTATCATCTAGGCAAGGCGAATGTGGTGGTAGAGTCTCTTAATAGAAAGATAGCTCATTCAACTATCTTAATTACCAAATAGGTTCAATTATGCAATGATTTTGAATGAGCTGAAATTGCAGTATCTATTGATGCACAATAGGGTGATCCTTACCCTGTTGAGAGGTTCGTCAGTTGAAGATGGGTCCGATAGTGAGCTCTCGATAACCTTAGATAATGGTCTCTTATATCAGGGACGTTTATGTGTGCCGTTAGACAGTGATCTTAAGAATGAATTATTGACAAAAGTTAACAGCTCCCCATTTTCGATACATCATGGCCACACCAAGATGTACCATGACTTGAAATGATATTACTAGTAGCATATATGAAAAAAAGAGATAGTAGAGTTTTCAGTAAGTATCTGGTGTGCCAGCAAGTGAAAGTTCTGAGACAGAAGTCAATAGGATTGTTACAGCCTTTGGGCGTACCATAATGGAAATGGGAGAATGTATCTAGATTTCATTGTGGGTTTCCACAAACAGTAAATGGCTTTACAGTGATTTGGATTATATTAGATAGACTGACCAAGCTAGCACATTTTGTTCCAAAAAGGTCTACTTAATCGGTGAATAATTACACACAATTATACATGAAGTGGTGAAGTTGTATGGGGTACCAGTGTCTATCGTGTCTGATAGAGACCCTCGCTTTACATCTAGTTTTTGGAAGAGTCTCTAGTCAGCATTAAGCACTTAGTTAAATTTCAGTACGGTTTTTTACACCCAGATTAATGGTCAAACATTAGAGGATATTTTATGGACCATTCATTGAAGTTTTCAGGGAGTTGGGACTCATATTTACATCTGATAGAGTTAGTTACCAATCTACTATTTGCATGTCACCATTTGAAGTTCTAAATGGGAAGGGTTGCAGATCTAAATGGGAAGGTTAGTAAACGGGAATTGTTAGGACGTGAGTTAATGCAGACTACAAATGAAGTAATATAGAAGATTAAAGCATGGACCAGACAACTCAGAGTAGTCAACAAATTTATATCGATGTTAGGTGTAAATAACTGGAATTCGTGTTAGGTGATAACATGTTTTATAAAGTACCAACTACAATTTCTCTCTATAATTCATAATGTGTCCCATGTTTCCATGCTGAGGAAATATTTGGCAGATCTATCTCATGTGGTAGATTACTAGCCTTTATAATTGAATAATAACTTGAGTTATGAGGAGCAACCTAAGAAAATTTGGGCTCTAGAAGTGAAGATATTGTGCAATAGAGAAATAACTCTAGTCAAAGTTTTTTGGTAGAATCGTTAGTTTGAGGAAGCAACTTGGGAACGACAAGACGAGATGAGATCTCAATACACAAAGTTTTTTTAATATTAAAACTTTCAAGGATGAAAGTATCTCAAAGAGAGAAGAATGTAATAACCCAAAATTTTAGGTAATTTTCAAATGAATTATCTTAAATTATTTGGGTGTTGTTTTGAGTTTTGAGACTAAAATTGAATTATTTGGGTTGTAATAACTTAATTTAATTTCAATTGGTGTGAATTTATTTGAAATCGGAGGTGATTTGAAAATTTGATTTTTAATTTAAGAAAAATTAGATAAATAAATTTGGAGAATTGAGATTCTTTGAGTAATGTAAAATTAAATTGGTATTCAAGGAAGAAAAAGAAATAGGAGTGTATATTTTAAATGAAATCCAATTAGGGTTTGGATTAAGGATTTCGGAGTATTTATTTGTATATATATAAATTTTAGTTTTTTTTATTAAATTAAAGTTAAAAGAGAAAAAAAATATTGATCTCTCTCCCTTTTTCCTTCCAACCCATGTAAAGGAACCCCCCGGTCGCTTTTCTCGTGCAACCTAGTGGCAAACACTACTGCTACTCACCTGCTCATCAACCTGACCACCACATGCTGCCATTCGATCGATCAATCGCACTACTCGCTGATAACGAGCAGAAATGCACGTTATCGTGATATTATGTTCTTAAACAATGTTGGCTTGCATTGATAAAATGTGTTAGTTTGCATCCACAAATCATTGAGTTTATTATATTGCGGTCACATATGTCCATCGCATAGGAATGATTGATTTTTGTGTTTTTATGCAGAATATGCATTGACGCAAGGCGGAAATTGCGATCATAGAAAATCATTGGTCGCGTGCAGCATTACCGCAAGGCTTTGCGGTGATTGTGTTCGCAAACATTTGCTCAAGAAGGATTGTCGCAACCTGGTCAGCGCAACTTAATGGGTGCATTTGAGTGAGTGGAATAAGTAATCGCGATGGGACAGAAAACTGATGACGGTCGAATCCGAATTAAGTTGATAGCCGCTAACGATAACAAGTACATTTAGCTTTTCGGTGACAAATATTTGATGCATCAGTCAGGGAATTAAAGCCATCTCATCTGAGCAATCATAAGAGAGAAGTCGCCTTCACCTTGAAGCTCTATAAATACTAAAGGTATCCTTCAAAAAAGGGGTTCACCAGTTCACTATCTTACGAGTTCATAGTTCTGTTGATAGTTTAGCCTTGTTCTTAGATTTTCTTTCATTTTAAGGCGGGCGTGAGAGAATGAGGTTGTGCCGACAGATCATTCCGATAAGCTTAGGAGAGCGACGAAAGCTTTACGGACAGAGAGAGGGTCGACGCCTGTGGAAGTAGAAATATCTTTTGAACCGAATAGAGATTGACAGTGTTAAAGCCTCGGTCAATAAGAAATTGCTACCAAGCTCTCTACCTTTATCTTCCATTGCTATTTTGTACTCAAACATATTTATAAAAATGGAATTTCCTTCTCTATATCTGTTCACTCTCTATTATTTACGCATGAGTAGCTAAATTTGTTGAATGAGTTGAGAAGCACTTAGCTAGCTGAACTGAGGATCTTCATTCTATGCGATTATCTTGTATTATGTATGCTTCATTCGTTCATTAGAGATACTCGGGAGGGTAGTCTAAGGACAGGATCTAGGCTTGGGAAAGTCAGGTTAGAATCTAGGCTTAGGAATGTCAGATTAGAACGCATAATCAAGAGATATGAGCTTAGGAATAAGCATTGTTTGCTATTAACGCATCGCATGCATCCTAGAGATAGGATATGATTGTGTGCGGTCACCTTGCTTTTATGAATCTTGCATCATCGCATAGGACAAGAGTAGAGACTTAGGAATAAGCTCTATGGACACTTTTGCATTCAACACATGCATCCTAGACTTATGTATCAGAAGAAGATTAAGAGACTACCAACAACAACATTCAGATAAAGAAGAGATGGTGGAGCAGCCTGGAAATGGAGCACCAAACGAAAAAAATGTAATGGCGAATCCAATCCTCCTGCAAAATGATCGTAATAGACCCATTAGAGATTATGCATCGCCAAACCTCTATGATTTCTCTCAAGGAATAATAAGGCCTTCCCTCGATGGAAGCAGATTCGAAATGAAACTGATGATGCTGCAGATAATCTAGACTGCAGGACAATTTGGAGGACGGCATGGCGAGGACCTGCACGCCCACCTCCGAAGCTTTATTGAAATCTGCAATAGTTTTGTGTTCCCGAACATCTCTGCCGAAGAAGTTCGACTAACCTTGTTCCCATTTTCTCTTCGTGATCAGGCAAGGAAGTGGGCGTATTCCCTCGAGCCGGGAGAGATCACTTCATGGGAACAGGTCGTAGAGAAATTTATGAAGAAATATTTTCCGCCTACTGAGAACGCTAGACGAAGGAAACTCATAACAAATTTTGAACAAGACATGCATAAATCGCTCAACGATGCCTAGGCAAGGTTTAAGAGGTTGGTCCGGGACTGTCCACATACAGACTGCCTTCAGATGGAAATCTTTTATCATGGTTTGAATCCCATTTTGCAGACCGCTGCCAATGCGGCAGCCGCTGGTGGTCTGCTTAACAAAACGTATGACGAGGCTAAGAATATCTTGGATCGCATCTCTAAGAACCACGAAGATTGGAGGGAGAGTGATCGGAGACTGAGAATTAAGGATAACGACACAAGTAATGGTGCTATTACTTCACTACAGAATCAGATGACCGCAATGATGAACTTAATTCAGGGAATTGCGATCAGCAGGCCAACACCGCAAAATGGGCAAATCAACGCAATTAGTCAAAACACTGCAAGGTGTGCGACTTGGAATGATGGGCACATAATGGAAGAATGCCCACGGAACCCACAGTCTATTTACTTTGTGAAAAATAATCCCTTTTCGAATACCTACAACCCCGGGTGGAGAAACCACCCCAATGTTATATGGAATAATCAGTAGTAGAATTTCCAACCTGTGGCACAGAAAGAAGGGCCACCTGGATTCTTCTCGCGCAATAATGATCAGACAAGCAATCAAGCTAGTAGCTTGCAACCACCGCAATCTTCTTCCTTGGAAAGCCTATTGAAGTAATATATAGAGAAAAATGAAATGGTGCTTCAAAGTCAGGCTACTTCCATCCGTAATTTAAAATTACAGATGGGCCAGATTGCAAGTGAGCTAAAGAACAAACTGAGAGGGGCTCTGTCATGTTCAACAGAACTCCCATGCAACCCGGAGGGATAAGGTAAAGAGCAATGTTAGGTTGTGACATTGCGGAATGGAAAAACTGTGGAGGGAGAAAGAAAGGATCCGAGCCGGACTGCTCCTATTGTGGCGGAACCTGAAATTGCGGTGACATAAGAAGAAAAAGGAGAAAGAGAAGCAATAGAGCCAGAAGTTGCGTCGACCTCAAAGCCAACAGAGAAGGGGACCGTGAGAGTGCAGTTACCACCTTTCCCGCAGAGACTAAGAAAGAAAAAGAATGAAGAGGTACAGTACCAATGTTTCCTGTCTATGTTAAAACAATTACATATTAATATTCCATTAAGTGAAACGATTGAGGATATGCCTGCCTATGCAAACTTTCTGAAGGATATGATAACCAAGAAGAGGAGAGCTGGTAAGTTTACCACGGTGGCGTTAACGCAAAGTTCAAAATCAATAATTCCTACTATACCATTCTCCATAGGAGGACTGTACATCAGGCAAGCCTTATGTCACCTTGAAGCCAGCATCAAATTCATGCCTTTGTCGATCTTTAAACAGCTAAACGTGGGGCAACTTGCACCCATAACCATGACTCCCCAACTGGTCGATAGATCTCTAGTGTATCTAGAAGGAAAAGTGAAGGACGTGTTGATCACCATTGACAAATTTATCATACCAGCCGACTTCATCATTTTGGATTACGAGGTTGACGAGGATGTGCCCATCATCTTGGGGCGACCATTTTTATCAACATATCGTGTCCAGATTGATATGCATAAAGGGAAGATCACTTTGAGCATAATGGACAGAAGCTCAAGTTCAACATAATTCGTGCTATGAAGTTTCATGACGAAGAAGACCTGCATGACTCAAATGACGACCAGAATTTGATTGAAGAAGAGAAGTTTAACGAAGAGAATGAAGAAGAGGATACAAGCGCATCCATTGCTGCCTGTAATGCGATCATTACAAAAACGAGCAAGGAAGAAGAGATGATCGCAAACCGAGAAGAAGAGCCAACAGAAAAAAAAAAGAAAGAAAAACAACGCAACCGTTCCTAGTAGAACCACCAATATTAGAATTAAAAACCCTGCCGACCCATTTAAAGTACGCACTTTTGGAGCAGAATGAGAAGTTGGCTGGACGCTCGCCGACATTCAAGGAATCAGCCCAGCGTACTATATGCACCACATTCCTCTCGAAGAAGGCCATAAGGCAACGATCGAACATCAGCGTAGGCTCAACCATGCGATGAAAGAGGTCGTTAAAAAGGAGATCATTAAATGGTTAGATGCGGGCATTATTTATCCTATAGCAGATAGCACGTGGGTCAGTCCCATGCAGTGTATGCCGAAAAAAGGTGGCATGACGGTAGTCCCGAACGAAAACAATGAATTAATACTGGAAAGAACCGTCATTGGGTGGTGCATTTGCATGGACTACCACAAGCTGAATGCGGCAACCAAGAAAGATCATTTCCCCTACCGTTCATTGATCAAATGCTAGACCATCTAGCTAGAAATGACTTTTACTGCTTTTTGGATGGCTATGTTAGGTATAACCAAACTATGATAGCTCCAGAAGACCAAGACAAGACCACATTCACCTACCCATATGGGACCTTTGCTTTCCGCCGCATGCCATTTGGCCTCTGCAATGTGCCAAGCACGTTCCAAAGGTGCATGATGGCCATCTTTTCAGACTATCTTGAGGACTCTGTTGAAATCTTTATGGACGACTTCTCTGTTTGTGGGAACACCTATGAAGTTTGTCTAGCCAACCTGGAGAAGATATTGAAGAGATGCGAAGAGACGAATCTGGTGCTCAATTGGGAAAAATGCCATTTCATGGTAAAGAAGGGCATAGTGTTGGGGCACAAGGTTTCCCAGGACGAGTTGGAGGTGGATAAATAAAAAATCGAAGCAATTGAAAAACTTCCACCTCCAACAAGCGTGAAGGTTGTATGAAGTTTCTTGAGGCACGCTAGATTCTATAAACGCTTTGTCAGAGACTTTTCAAAAATAGCACGACCACTGACTGCGTTGTTAGAAGTTGATAGAAAATTTGATTTTGAAGACAATTGTCTCAACGCATTAAGAGTTTTGAAGAATGCGCTGATTACCACACCCGTGTTAATTGCACCTGATTGGACACTGCCTTTTGAAATAATGTGCGATGCAAGTGGGTATGCGATGGGAGCAACTTTGGCATAAAAGAGAAAAACAATCTTAAATCTCATCGTATATCCGAGTAAGACATTATATCCTACTCACACCAATTACACCACCACAGAGAAATAGCTTCTTACGGTAATTTTTTCATTGGAAAAATTTTGAGCATATCAGCTGGGAACAAATGTATTCATCCATACTGATCATTCAGCAATAAAGTACTTAATGACAAAGAAGGATGCAAAGCCGAGGTTGATCGGGTGGATTCTCCTCCTTCAATAATTTGACATAGAAATAATTGATCGCAAAGGGACGGAGAACCAAGTTGCGGATCACTTGTCCAGATTGGGAAAATCCTGAGGTTGACCGCAATGAGTCAAAAGTAAATGCGGTGTTCCCAAATGAAGAACTGCCATGGTACGCTGACATAGTCAACTATTAGGTTTGCAAGCAATTTCTAGAGGACTATACCTACCACCAATAGAGGCTCAAGCATGAATGCAGGTCATATTTCTAGGATGAGCCGAATCTATATAAAAATAGGGCAAACCAGATTTTGCGACTATGTGTACCAAATGCTGCTCAACAACGCATATTATCATAATGCCATGACTCACCATATGGTAGGCACTTTTTTAAGACAGCGCACTGCAACTAAGGTTTTACAGAGTGGATTCTTTTGGCCAACATTGTTTAAGGATGTAGCTGACTATGCCAGAAAGTGTGATCGGTGCCAACACACAGGTAACATTTCATGGAAACATGCAATACCGATGAACACCATGTTGGAGCTTTAAATGTTTGATGTGTGGGGTATTGATTTCATGGGACCATTCCTTCCTTTGAATGGTAAACAATATATTTTATTAGCTGTCAACTATGTATCCATGTGGGTAAAGGCAGTGGTGTGTGCCACAAATGATGCGGCAGTAGTCTCTTAATTCCTAAAGAAGAACATTTTCACTCGTTTTGGCACCCCACATGCCATAATAAATGATGAGGGGTCTCACTTTGTCAATCATACTGTTAAGAAGCTACTGCGCAAATACAACATTCTCTACAAAGTAGCCACTGCATACCATCCGCAGACGAATGGTCAGGCCGAGGTGTCCAATCGAGAGATTAAGCTGATACTAGAGAAGGTAGTAAGGCCTTAACGAACAGATTGGGCAACAAAGTTCGACGATGTGTTGTGGGCGTACGGGACTACATTTAAAACACCTATAGGTATGTCACCATATGCATTGGTCTTTGGTAAGGCGTGTCATTTGTCTCTGGATCTGGAATACAAGGCATTGTGCGTGGTGAAGAAATTAAACCTTAATGTGAAGAAAGCAAGAAAAGCGAGAAAACTTCAATTGGTTGAGCTAGAAGAATGGAGGATTAACGCATATGAGAACGCAAAAATTTACAAGGAGCACACAAAGCGTGGGCAAGACAAACACATATGCAGTAAAAACCACTAAGTCGGGCAGAGGGTCTTATTATTCAACTCACGACTACAGCTTTTCCCTGGAAAATTAAAATCGCGCTAGTCCGAACCCTTCATCATTAAAGAAATATTCCAACATGGTGTGGTGGAGCTGATAACTGAGGATGGAAGCCGTCATTTAAGGTTAATGGAAAACAAATTAAGGCATATTGCGGGGATGGTTTTCAGCCGGAAAAGACCTCCGTGGATCTGAAAAACCCGTAATAGAGAAAAAATGGAATGGCCCCTGCACTGGTAAGCAACATCATCTGGGGCGCAAGTCTTCTGGAGTATCCTTTGTTTGGTTCTTGAACTCTCATTTCTTCGACACATTAATCATTATTTATCTATCTGCATTTTACTTATTACTACTTCATTCCAAAAAAAAAAAAATGATCGTGCTGAATGATTGCAGTAAAAGAATTTTGTTTTTTTTATAATTATTTGAGCCTCTCACTGTTTTTAGTGCAACGATCAAGGCTCAGGATTGCGGAGGTGTTTTCACGAAGAAGAAACTCATCTTATTCCATCACCGCAATCCAAAAAAGATAGATTGCCGCAAAGAACGATGCATCAATACACAATGCGAGCGACAACAAAAATTTGGGGGTTGTATTCTTCCTTCACTCTATTTCAAATGTTATGCTATCACATCAAATTTTAATTCTAAAAGTTTTATCAATGCATCCTCTTTTAGTATCGCAATTATTTAATATTGATAAATTTAGTAAGTTTCCGCATGCTGTCTCTTTGCCAATTATGATTTCAATGATGAAAATTTTGTTTCTATTTCTTTCATATATACTAGAGTCAACTTAATCTTAAGATAGTCATCTCATGAAATATTTCTAGAAGTTAGGGGTTTGCTAGCTTTCTTTCAAACTCTCTTTATGAAGCTTTCTAAGAACATCGCATGACTTATTTCAATCTTTTGGCAATGAGGACATTGCCACATTTTAAATTTAGGGGTGAGGTATTTATTTTCAACCTTGCTATTTTGAAGAAAAAAAAAAGAAGGAAAATTTTGAGAATAACAACTCCACTGTCAATGCAATGGGGAAACCCATGTTGATAAGAGTTAAGTTGAGAAGGGCACTTACCCGTAGTTGGATGTTCGCATGACACACATGGGGGCAAGCCAAAACAAAAGTAAATCGCCAAGATCAACGCATAAATAAATGATCGCAACTCCGCTGCCAAGTAAGTATGAGTTTAGTCTGAGAAAGTGCAAATTGCTCGTAGTTGGATGTCCGCATGACACACGTGGGGGTAAGCCATAACAAAGGCAAGACACTTGGATCAGCACAACGTCAGAGAAAAAAATAATAATGTCAAGAAATATGCAAGGATAAAAATCAATTGACACCTCGGTGGAAAAGTTTGTTTTTGAAATATATCATGTGATGTTCCGGAATTTAGTAAATTCCTTTTGAAGGTTAAGTTTGCAATCCCTATGTCTTAGAAATATTTTAAGAAGAGACTTGAAGAAAACTTAAGGAAATTTTGGTGTATAGAAGTTGAAGGAATTATCCTTGAGAAATCTAGGAAAAGAACATTGTGATTGACTTGCTAAAGAAAATCTTTAGCTTATGCTTGAGGACAAGCATTGTTTAAATTTAGGGGTGTGATAACGGGCAGAAATGCACGTTATCATGGTGCTAAGTTCTTAAATAATGCTGGCTTGTGTTGATAAAATGTGTTAGTTTGCGTCCAAAAAGCATTGAGTTTATTATATTGCGATTGCATGCGTCCATCACATAGGAACAGCTGACTTTTGTGTTTCTATGTAGAATATGCGTTGACGCAAGGCAAAAATTGTGATCATAGGAAATTATTGGTCGAGTGCAGCATTACCGCAAGGCTTTACTGTGATTGTGTTCGAAAAGCTTTGCTCAAGAAGGATTGTCGCAACCTGGTCAGTGCAACTTGGTGGGCGCATCTGAGCGAGAGGCATAATTAATCGCGATGGGACAGAAAGCTGATGACGGTCGAATCCGAATTAAATTGACAACGATAACAAGTACATTCAGATTTTCGGTGACAAATATTCGACGCATCAGTCAGGGAATTAAAGTCACCCATCTGAGTAATCATAAGAGATAAGCTGCCTTCACCCCGAAGCTCTATAAATACCAAAGGCATCCTTCAGAAAAGGGGTTCACTAGTTCATCATCTTACGAGTTCACATTTATGTTGATAGTTAGCCTTGTTCTTGGATTTTCTTTCATTTTAAGGTGGATGCGAGAGGAGAGTGTCAGAAGCTTCACAGACAGAGAGAGGGCCGACGCCTACGGAACCACGAATATCTTTTGAACTGAATAAAGATTGATAGTGTAAAAGCCTCAGTCAACAAGGAATTGCTACTAGGCTCTCTACCTTTATCTTCCATTGCTATTTATTCTCAAAATTATTTATAAAAATGGAATTTTCTTCTCTATATTTGTTCACTCTCTGTTATTTACGGATGAGTAGCTAAATCTGTTGAATGGGTTGAGAAGCACTTAGCTAGCTTAACTGGGGATCTTCATTCTATGTGATTATCTTGTATTATGTATGCTTCATTCGTCCATTAGAGATACTCAGGAGGATAGTCTAAGGACAGGATCTAGGCTTGGGAAAGTCAGGTTAGAATCTAGGATCGGGAGAGTAAGATTAGAACGCATAATCAAGAGATAGGAGCTTAGGAATAAGCACTGTTTGCTATTAAGTCATCGCATGCATCCTAGAGATAGGATATGATTGTATGCGGTCACCTTGCCTTTATGCATCTTGCATCATCACATCGGACAAGAGTAGAGACATAGGAATAAGCTCTATGGACAAAAACACATGCGTCCTAGACTTAGGAGCATCGCATTTGCATTGGAAAATGACTTGTTGTGCATAGTTGTAGCATGATCGCATAGTTTGACGCATTCCGAAGTAACTCTATCTAAAGACCTTCTCAACCCGTTCATCCACATACTCAATGCATCTATCACGGAACATGACATTTCTCAAATCCACCGCATTTATTTATTTTTCATCACCGCAAACAACAACCTCAACAACTATTGATTTATCCGGATACCGCAAAGTTTTCTAAAAATTACCCACGCAACCTGTTTTCACAAGTCCCTGAGTTCGACCCTGGACTTACCAGGAAACTCAGTGGAGTTTACACTTAGATTCCGTTGAGGAAACTTGAGCGCTCAATGCATTTTTCACCATTGCATTTCATCCACATTTTCACATAATAAAATAATGCATCACTCGCCAGTAACATTTGATCTCTCTCTCATTCTTGGTTCTCTCTCTCCCTTTCGACTGATCGAAGTTGAAGACACTTGCGGCCAAACCATCTCGCCATCTAGTCACTTCATGTCAACATAAATTTTTTAAGAACATAATAAACCTAAAGGCAAAACCTAAATTAAACCATATAAATGGAATCAATTGAATGAAAACACTCCATATCAAAATGAAACAAAAAATACATACAACTTCCACATGACACAATTAAAATAATAGTATATTAGTTGCAAAATGATATACTTTACATAAAATATATCAGTTTACTGACATAAAAAAATAAAAATATATTGATTAATGTAACAAATATAAAGTATATTAGGTATATTGATAACTGGTAGAAATAAAAGTTATTAAAACTCAAATTATTAAAACAATGGGAGAAAGTGGGGGTGAAAAAGGCAATATTACGATTGTATGCGCTAAATTAAAAGAAAAATTGTGATCACTAATGCTTATCGCATAAAAGAAGTTAAATTGCGTTATTTTGTGCAGGAACAATGTGATAGCGCGTTCTGAGTTTGCGATCCAAGGGTACCTCAAAGATGATTACGTGATGACCTTACATAAAGGCGGTGGCCTACTGTAATAAAACGTGATGGGACGTAAAGTCGATAATGGTCAGATCAGAAATTCAGTTGACGGCCATTGAAGACCATACCGTTGTAAATGCATTGAACTTCCGGTGACTATCAGACGGTGCAATAGGGTATGGAAATTAATGTTACCCATCCACGCAATCATTAATGAGAAGAATTATTTTTTCTGGAAGTCTATAAATATCCAATGCTACCAAACCAAGAAGACTTCCAAGCGAAGCAAAGCGAGGCAAAGCTGAAGGAAGAGAATTCTTGAGAAGAAATTAATTTTCGGAGAGGTCGAGAGACTGTCGGAAAAAGCATGGAGGAGAGACACCAAACCCTTGCAAGAGCAAGAGTTTACAACTTAGAAAAGAACTGAAGTGACAAGAGTAGTGTAAACGCCAGAGGAGTTTACAACTTAGAAAAGAACTGAAGTGAGAAGACAGTGCTTACCTGGCTTGATACACACACCATTTATTGTTTTGTACTTAAACACTTTATTTCCATGAATGGAAACTTCATTTCAATTTATATTCAATCTCTTCACACCATACATGAATAGCTAAATTTGTGAATGGGTTGAGTAGTACTTAGCTAGCATGACTTAATCTATGCACTTTATGCGATCATCTTGTCTTATGTATGCTTCATTCATCATTTGGAGTACTTGAGAGACTAGTCTAAAGATAGAATCTAGGCTTGAAAGAGTCGGATTAGATCGCATAAGCAAGAGTAGAGACTTAGAAATAAGTTCTATCTGCTGCATTCCATACATATTGCATGCGTCCTAGACATAGGAAATGTGTCATTATGTATTGAGAAATGTAGGGCTTAATATTTGTATATAGCATGATTGCATGAGTTGTACAATATCTTAAGAAATGCTAGCAAAACCTCTTCTCAACCCCTTTATCGCATATTTGTTAATACACCACCCTTTCATTGTTGTGCATTTAATTCCATCTCATTAGAAAATCAAAGTTAAATCACCATCTACTTCTTATCACCATCGCAATAAGATCAGAGAGTCTGTCACATATCTATTTAGTAATCCTTGCGTTCAACCCTGGACGTACCAAGACCCTAAGAAGACTTATACTTGGGTTTTGTTAGGAAAACTTGCATGATCATCGCATCCACACATCCTTTCATCGCATGATAAATCAACACATCATATACCCATATTCATACACGAATAAATGAAAAATTGGACAATAAAAAATGGAAATTATTATTATTATTATTATTATTTTGTTGCTACTAGATTTGTAAATGCCCTTGTGTGTGTATATATATTCAATATCCATTAGAATTTCTTCACTAAAATAAGAGATCTTGTGGATTGTTATTATTCACTAGAAGAATTTTGGGCTTTAATATCGGTTTTAAACCAACATTAAAGGGCTTTAATATCGGTTGACAACTGACATTAAAGATAGTGTTATTAAAGCCTTTTAATGACAGTTGTCTTTAATGTCAGTTTTAAACCGACATTAAAGGGCTTTAATAACACTGTCTTTCATGTTTGTTGCAACTGAAGCCCAAGAATCAAATGAAGCCCTTTAAACCAAAATTGAAGCCCATAATTTGTCCGTTTTATCAATTATTGTCTGTTGTTTTAAATTCCATTGCCGAATCCATTTTTTCGGTCAAAAAGTATAACATGACACATCATCATCGAACACTGTGGCTAGGACATATTATTTATGTATGGATTGCAAATCTATTACATTTAATCCACAAATTCTGCTATAAAATTATAATTTAAAAGGTCATACAATAATTTAGCCCTTGAAAACACAAATTATAAGTAATACAAACATTATGATTTTACAAACATTATGAGTTTACTGTCCCTCTCTACTTGGTATTGTTGGATTTGATATCCTAAAACTCGTAGTTTGTAAATTAATAAACATATTCTGTTTTGTTTTTCGATAAAATTGTTATTGAAATTGTAATCTTGAATCTAATAAACTAAGGTCCTAAGGCTATTTCATGGTTCAGTCTTATGTAAACTCTTTACATAGGATGCCCCCACTTTCATGTTTCCACATGAACGGTTTAGGATCACATCATTTGTACTAACTACAAAGTTGGCCTCATTCATAGTGTCCCCAAAATAAGTCACCCAATCTTATTCATATACTATAGACTATTTTGGCTCTATATTTGAACTTGATCCACATTTATGCACTACATAAAGTTCAAACTACATTAAATAGCCTCAGAACCTTAGTTTATTGGATTCAAGATTACAATTTCAATAACAATTTTGTCGAAAAACAAAACAGAATATGTTTATTAATTTACAAACTACGAGTTTTAGGACATAAAATCCAACAAACTCCCACTTGGACTAAAACTCTTAGTGGAGTATCACAATGTTGAATTTAAGTGAGAAACATATGAGTACAATAAATATATGAGAGCATATACCCAAAAGTTCTCCCACTTGTCCTAGTTTACAAACTTCATAGACCTAGATTCTGTAGGTGACCTTCAAACACTTTAGCCGTGAGGACCTTTGTAAAAGAATCAGCAATGTTTTGCTAAGAAGATATTTGGGTTGCTACAACGTCTTCACGATGTACAATCTCCCGGATCAGATGATATTTGGGCTCAATATGCTTTCCGCGCATGTGGCTTCTTGGTTCTCTTGAATTTGCAACTGCACCACTATTATCACAATATAGGGTAATAGGCAGATGCATATTTGAAACGACTTCCAAATCTATCAAGAATTTCCTCAACCATACTACTTCCTTTGTTGCTTCACATGTAGCTACATATTCAGCTTCCATTGTGGAGTCCGTAATATAGTTTCGCTTCACACTTCTCCACACTATTGCTCCTTCATTCATAATGAACACTGATCTTGATGTAGATTTTCTTGCATCTTTATCGGTTTGAAAATCAGAGTCAGTGTATCCAGTAAGAATCAAATCCTTAGTACCATACATGAGCATGTTGTTCCTTGTTCTCCTAAGATACTTGAGGATATTCTTAACGGAAGTCCAATGGTCATATCCAGGATTGGACTGATACCTATTGACTATCCCTACCGCGTAGCATATGTCAGGTCTAGTACATAATATTGCATTCATCAGGCTCCCTACTGCGGAAGCATAGGGAATGCGTCTCATATCCTCAACCTCATGAGGTGTCTTAGGACATTGATCCTTTGAAAAATGAATTCCATATCTGTAAGGTAACAGACCTCTTTTGGAATTCTACATCTTATACCAAGACAACATTTTGCCTATATTAGTTACTTGAGATATGGCTAGTGTTCTGTTTTTGTGGTTCCGAATAATCTAAATCCCGAGAACACACTACGCATTTCCTAAATCTTTCATTTGGAACTGCGTTTCTAGCCATTTCTTGATTCACTTAGGTAACCTACTTCATTCCCAATGAGTAGAATATCGTCAACATATAAAACTAAGAATGCTATAGTAGAATTGACGATCTTCTTGTAAACACAAGGCTCGTCAACATTCTGTTCAAAGCCATAAGATTTGATCACAGTATCAAATCTTATATTCCAAGATCTAGAAGCTTGTTTCAACCCATAAATGGATTTTTGAAGCTTACAAAACTTTTGTTCTTGACTCTGTGCAATAAATCCCTCTGGTTGAGCCATCTAGATACTCTCTTCAAGATTGCCGTTTAGAAAGGCTATCTTGACATCCATCTGCCAAATTTCATAGTCATAAAAGGTGGAAATGGATAAGAGTATTCTAATCGACTTAAGCATGGAAACGGGAGAGAAAGTTTCTTCATGGTCCACTCCCTCTCTCTGGGTATAACCCTTTACCACAAGTCGAGCCTTAAAAGTTTGTACTTACCAGCTTGGTCTCGTTTTCTCTTGTAGATCCACTTACAACCAATTGGATTTACGACATTTGGTTGATCTACAAGTTTCCAGACAGAATTGAAGTACATAGACTCCATTTCTAGATCCATGACTTTGACCCACTGATCATAATCCACATCTTTCATCGCCTGTTTATAGGTCGATGGGTCCTCTATGCTGTCATCAGGTATGACGACTTGTGTTTCTGTTAAACCCAAGTAACGGTCAGGCTGATGAACAACCCTCCCACTATGTCGAGGCATTCTTAACTCTTGAGAAAGATGTGACTGACCAGATATACTATTTTTATCTACTACTTTAGTAGATGAACTAGCTCTATTTGTAGCATGTTTGGAAATTTCACTCAATACTAGTCTACTGTGAGGTTGATGACTTCTTATGTGATATTGCTCTAAGAAGTGGCATTTGTTGATACAAATACCTTATTCTCTCGAGGATCATAAAATAGACCACCTTTTGTTTCTTTTGGATAACCTACGAATAGGTATAGTTTTGAACGATGTTCCAATTTTTAGGATTTTGCACCAACACGTGTGCCGGGCATCCCCAAATCCTAAAGGGACATAAACTGCCTTTACGCCCTTTCCATAGCTCATAAGGTGTTTCTGAAACACTTTTAGAGGGAATGTTATTCAAAATACAGACAGCAGTCTCTAATGATGTCCCCAAAAGGAATCAAGAAACTCAGCAAAGCTCATCATTGAGCGAACCTTATCCAACAAGGTTCTGTTTCTTCTTTTAGATACACCGTTCTGCTAAGGCATATTAGGTACAGAGAGTTGTGACTTGATTCCGTGTTCTATCATATAGTCTTGGAATCTTAAGTCCATGTACTCCCTACCTCGATCTGATCGTAGTGTCTTAATTGTTTTACCTAACTGGTTCTCAACCTCAGTCTTATATTCTTTGAACTTTTCAAAAGAATCAGACTTGTGATGCATTATGTATATATGGCCATACCTTGAATAATCATCAATAAAACTAATGAAATATTCATACCCACCTCGAGCTTTGACATTCATCGGTCTACAGAGGTCCGAATGTACGAGCTCTAAGGGTATTGTGGCTCTGAGACATTTTCCAGTAAAAGATCTGTTAGTCATTTTTCCCTCAAGACAAGACTCACATGGAGGTAAAGAATTGTCTTCTAACTGATTTAGGAGTCCATTCTTAACTAATCTCTCAATCCTTTTGAGATTTATGTGGCCAAGTCTTAAGTGACATAGATAGGCATTAGAAGAAACTTTTTATCTTTTATTTTGAGTTTCGACTGTTTTAAACATCTCAGTATTTAAGAAAAAATTTTCTTTAGTTGGTTTTAACTTATATAAGTTGTTTTCAAGTGTAGCAGAACAAATTTGAATACCTTTTCTAAAAATGAATGCTTCATTGATTTCAAAAGATATTTTATACATTTGTTCCAATATACATGTGATAGATTTCAAATTCCGTCTCATTTTAGGAGCATACAAAACATCTTTAAGTATGATATATCTATCGTTGAAAAACAACTTCAAGTCTCCCGTTGCTTCGGCCGAGACAACCTCTCATGTTCTAACCTTGAGGGTGATCTCGCCTTCTTCAAGCTTTTTCCAGGAACTAGTTTATTGAAAAGAGAAGCAAATATGATTAGTGGCTCCTGAATCTAATATTGAGGTTGAGGTATCATCCTCCACTAAACATGTCTCAGCAACTAGTAAATTATATTTACCTTGTGCTTCTTTCGAGGCAGCGACCTGAGGACATTCCTCAGTTAAGACAAATCTCAGGTCATTTATTACTAGTGTTGAATTCAGATTTGTTTTCCATGTTGAGTAGTTGTCATCGTTAAGTTTTTCGGAAGCTAATAGTTGACCTAAAGAGGTAGTCATGCTGGAAAAAAAAACATATCCTTTTTAGTAAAAAAAACATTAATCTTTTAAATCCAATCATGTTTAGCAAAAAAAAAAAATAAAAAAAAAATAAAAATAATGTACCCTTCATTATTATATTTTGCAACGATATTTCAACGGTTTAGAATAACCTCCACCGAGTGGTGATCGACTATTTCTTCATTGAACCAATAATATCTTGACTAGATACTATCACTAGAATAACTCTTATTCCTATAGTAACTCAGTTATCGCTACTTTGGTCAAGAATTTACTAACACTTAGTAATTCTTGTAAGTGTGACCCTCCATTTTAAGACCTCAAAGATCGGAATCATTATGCTCCCAAAGTTAGAAAGACAAGAATGAAAACGGACCTAAGAGACCCCATCAATTTCTAGAGTTTGCGGAGTTCCGAATCCTATTATACAGCCCTCCGATCGGTAAGGTCGCTCTAGGGCAGACATGCAGGTGCATTATAGGAATCTCACCGTGCGACCTAATGGAAGAGACCGTAGGATGTGTTGACACACTTCCTTCTCCCACTTACTATGAACACCCCTATTCACCTTGGTATTAACTCATGCAAACACTCTTCGAATGGAGTCTGCTACTAGGGCAGCCCAAAGGCAAGCATGAATCTGACGGTGTGAACTCTTAGGGACGCTAGAGCTAAAAGTACATTACTTCTCTCCAGCTGAAGTGTTGTAGACAGTTAGGGTATAAAATACTTAACGATACATTTCGACTAACTAAACATATCCTAAGTCTAGGTGATTCATCCTAGTATAACTTTTATACTGGATTTTTAACCTACGATGTCTAAGTGATAAACAAATTTTATTACCTCACACCGTTCACGCATGCTCATAAAATCGGTTTAACCTAACTCAGACGCCGACTCGATCTCCAGGTAATAGGTGTTTCGTGAATCGTCTTCACTTTTTACGTTCCAAATGCCGTTTTATGTATAAAACTGACTATTTTGTTAGTTGATGACCTAGGTAACTTAATCTTAATCCTGAGCTAACTATGAACTTCTGTTCACTCAGAATTATCCTTAGATCTGCATAGGTGAGGGCAACTCATCATCGCTGGCCCAATAAGCCTCCCATTTTAGGGGTAAGATTAGGTGGATAGATGGGAACATAGGGTGCAAGACGGCATTCACTCCTACCCGTTATAGGGATAGTAGATAGGTTGTTCTCTTTAGTACTGAATCCAGGTCTTGAACAATGGGTTCCACCCTCTCCTTGGCCTGAGAGGGATTCGGTTTATAGGTTGGACCTTATACCAATTATTCATTAGAGGATCAGTGAAACTTCAGGAAAAGACGTAGTCTTGGGGGTAAAACGATTTTTCTGACCCAGCCGAGATTACGAACAACCTGTGAAGGATTAGCTTACTAATCATGGTTATATCAAATGGACACAAATATATCTATAGTGAGGGGAGTGCAACTACGGGACTATAGTGGAATGACCTGTTAGTTAACGAATGTTGATTAGCTCCGTTTAAAGAGTTTAGCCAACTAATCTTGGATCGTTGGAGCCTATGATCTATAGGTGCATTAGGTTCCCTTACTAGCTCATATGGAATAAACTTAGAACAGTATGATAAAATGATTCAAATTGTTCGAATTAGGTGAAGAGAGAGAAACTGACAAGTATATGTGATATAATGGTCGGTTTTCAGTTTAGAGATACAATTTTAATATTTAAATGTGATTTAAATATCAAGAATATGAATATGTTCATATTCGGAAGCTCGAAAATAATGAAAATTGTCAAAGATATAAAAAGTCAAAGAGTTGACTTTTGACTTTAAAAAGTCAAACTTTGACCGACCTTATTTTCAAATGTGATTTGAATTTCGAGAAAATGAATGCGGATTCATGCTCGAGAGGTCAAAATTAGTCAACACGGAAAAAGTCATAAAAGGTCAAAATGTTGACTTTTTGGTCAAAGTTTGACTTTGACAAAATGACTATTTTGCCCTTTGTAGTTAGTGGGATTGTTGGATAAATCCACTAACTAAATAGTGGGCTAGGTGTTAGCTTATAGTGGATACATTAAACTCACTTAGATAGTAGATTCTAGATGTTGGGTCTTTATGGATTTGGTTCATGCAATTGTTGCATGGTTTTTTTCTATAAATTGTACTTCGAATTTGGATTAAAAACTTTTGGCCATTTTTCCAAAATTATTTTCAAAATTGGGCTGGAAAAATAAAAAATCCAAACCAAAATTCATTCTTATTTTCCATCTCTTTTCTCTCTCTCGGTTTTCTTCATCCATTGGGTCCCACAACCCAGTTCTGAGTCCAGAGGATAGTAGATCAACTCTAGTGGTGGTTCGAAAGAGTTCGGGTCCAGATTCAACGAGGAAAAGCATTGATCGGGAGCTACAAAGGTTGTATCCCATCCCTTTTATTTACTGTTTTTCCTTCAAATTGCATGTTGAATTCATTTTGATTAAAAGCAATTAGAGTGTAATTAGATTCTTATTCCACTGCGTATGTCTCGTATTCCATCAGGTATGTATGGATCCCTTCATAATTCTTCTTGAACAGACCCCCCCCAACTTCAGCAGTGTCTGGTTATAGGCATCTTTGTCTGACCATTGTTTTTCAAAGGATCACAAATAAAAAAGATTTAAGACAAAGGATTGAAAGCGAAAATGTGATCAGAATTCATATTCAACTAACCAATCAATCGTTTAGTTCCTGCATCTATCACTTAGCTTCAGCGGCCCATTGTGTAGCTCAAACATTTAGTAAACAATCTCGTGCATAGGCTATCGTTTAGCTAACGCATCCATCGTTTACCCCTATCGTTTAGCATTTTGCCTATCATGTAGCACGTCTGCTTATCGTCTAGCGCAGCATGGCTATCGTCTAGCGCTCACGCCCATCACGTAGTGCCATCGTGTAGTCTATCGCTTAGTGCCCACGCATCTCTTTAACGCTCAACGCTGCCGTCTAATACTACCGTTTAGCGCTATCGTCCAGCTTCTACGCTTATCGTTTAGCGTTTACACTAATCATGCAATACTTTGCCTATCATATAGCCCGATCGTCTAGTGCGTCACTCCTCATCATTTAACGCCATGCGCATATCTACACGATTGTCTAGCACATCACTTAGCTCTGCGCATCTGCTATACGATCA